>NC_142808.1:8173276-8338223 GCF_049724085.1 Artemia sp. Qi Xiang Cuo | reverse complement strand
TTTTTTAAATCTTAGTGTTTTTGTCTAGTTATTTCTGATGTTGATTGAATTTTTTTTTTTGGTAAAGTAAAAATGCCTATGTCTATGTCTAGAGTTCTTAACTTTTCTTTGAAAAACTTATTTTGTGGAAATTTTTTTTTTTTTAATTAATTTCTGTTCATTTTATATTGACATAGTTTTTTTGTCAGGGAAAAAGAAAATAATAATTTAAATCTTTTTTTTAAGACTTTATAGTTTGGCCTGCTATTCGTACGCTGGAGGAAAATTTTCAGTAATTTTTAACAACATGCACCCTTTTAAAAATCTGGACACAAATAGTAGTGTTTAATTTAGTTTTATACTTCCTCTAGTTGATCTGAAATAAAAACTTGATACCATTTGCAAAAAAAAAAAATCTGTTTACTTTCTTTGATAGCTTGGATTTGGTTAAATTTTAAGAGCAGAATTAACCCCGAAAGTTTGAACATAATACCCTCAGTCGTTTTTGGGATACTGCTGAGATGCCTTATTGGGAATTAGCATTAACACAGTGCATTTTGATTGATTCTTAAGGCAACATTTAGTTTTTAAACATAATAGGCAAATGAGAAGATGGGCGCGGGAGGGGGATAAGTTGCCCTCCAATCACTTTCGACTATGAAAAGGGCATCAGCCCTTTCTATTTTCAATCGAATGAGCCCCTTTCGAAGTTCCTACGACAACTCATTCGATACGAAGTGCCCTGGTAAAAAAAAAAATAATAATACATTGTACCCACATCGATCTTTACTATAAAATTGTTAAGCCTTCCAATCACTCGACTTTTAAAAAGGGCACTAACCATTTTAATTTTGAATCGAATGAGCCGTTTTTAAGTTTCTACGAAAACGCTTTCTATAAACACCTTATATACCTCAGGGCATAAATTACAACCCTTGCCCTGAGGGTTGTGAGGGGGTTGTCATCCTCAAAGATCTAATTTCCAGAGCTTTCAACCACGTTAAACAAAATGGCTATCTCAAAATTTTGATTGCATGTGTTTGGGGAAATGGTGGGCGTGAGAGGGGCGTTAATTGCTCTCAAATCGCTTTCAACTATTAAAAAAGGCAATAGCCCTTCAATTTTAAATCGACTGAGACCTGTTGAAGTTTCTAAGACAACTCTTTCAATAAAATCCTTATATACCCCAAGGGCATAACTTACAAACCATTCCCTGAGGGTTGGAGGGGGAGGGGGTCATCCTCAAAGACCTAATGTCCAGAATTTTCAACTACGTTGAACAAAATTGCTATCTCAAAATTTTGATTGGATGTGTTTGGGGAAATGGTGGGCAATGCGTGGTGGGAAATGTGTTAGGGGAAATCACTTCCGACTATTAAAAAGGACACTAGCCCTTTCAATTTCCAATCGAATGAGCCCTTTGTGAAGTATTTAAGACAACACTTTCTATAAACACCTTATATGCCTTGCTCTGAGGGCTGTTAGGGGGCTTTCATCCTCAAAGACCTAATTTCCGGACCTTTCAACTACGTTGAACAAAATGGCTATCTGAAAATTTTGATTGGATGGGTTTGGTAAAATGGTGGTCAATGTGTGGTGGGAAATGTGTTAGGGGAAATCACTTCCGACTATTAAAAAGGACACTAGCCCTTTCAATTACCAATCGAATGAGCCCTTTTTGAAGTATTTAAGACAACACCTTCTATAAAAACCTTATATGCCTTGCCCTGAGGGCTGTTAGGGGGCTTTCATCCTCAAAGACACAATTTCCGGACCTTTAAACTACGTTGAACCAAATGGCTATCTGAAAATTTTGACTGAATGTGCTTGGGGAAAAGATGGGCATGAGAGGAGGGTTAGTTGCCCCCAATCCCTTTTGACTATTAAAAGGGGCCCTAGCCGTTTCAATTTCTAATCGAATAATTTCTTTTGGAGTTTCTACGACAGCGTTTTCTATAAAAAAAACTTAATCCCCCCAGGGCATAACTTACAACCCTTGCCCTGAGGGCTGTGGGGGGAGTGTCATCCTCGAAAACATAATTTCCGGACTTTTTAACTACATCGAACGAAATGACTATGTCAAAATTTTGATTGGATGTGTTTGGGGAAATGATGGGTGTGAGAGGGGTGTTAGTTATCCTCGAATTATTTTTAACTATGAAAAAAGGCACAAGCCCTTTTAATTTCCAATCGAATGAGCCCTTTTTGAATTTTCTACAAGATCACTATATATATAAACCTTATATGCCCCCAGGGCATAACTTACAACCCTTGGCCCGAGGGCTCTAAGGAGGTTATCATCCACAATGACCCAATATCTATAACTTTTAACTACGTTGAACAAAATGGTTGTCTTATAATTTTTATTGGATGTGTTTGGGGAAAAATCGGCGTAAGAGGGGGGTTAGTTGCCCTACGATTATTTTTGACTTTTGAAAAGGGCACTAGCCCTTTGAATTTCTAATCGAATGAGCCCTTTTTCAAAATTCTACGACAAAGCTTTCAATAAGAACCTTATATGCCCCCAGGGCATAACTTACAACCATTACCCTGAGGGCTGTGGGAGGAGTGTCATCCTCAAAGATAATTTCCGGACCTTTCAACAACTTTCAACAAAATGGCTATCTCAAAACTTTGATCAGATGTGTTTGGATTAATGGTGGGCGTGGAAGGGGTGTTAGTTTCCTTCCAGTCACTATGGACTGTTAAAAAGGGCACTAGCCATTTCATTGAGCCCTTTTTGAGATTTCTATGACAACACTTTCTATAAGAAACCTTATATGCCCCCAGGGCATAACTTACAAGCCTTGCCCTGAGGGCTGAGGTGAAGGGGTGTCATCCTCAAAGACCAAATTTCCAGGACTTTCAAGTACGTTGAACAAAATTGCTATCTCAAAATTTTGATTGGATGTGTTTAGGGAAATGATGGGCAATGTGTGGTGGGCAATGTGTTTGGGGGAAATCAGTTCCGAATATTAAAAAGGGCACTAGCCCATTCAATTTCCAATCGAATGAGCCCTTTTTGAAGTTTTTACGACAACACTTTCTATAAAAACCTTATATGTCCCAGGGCATAACTTACAACCCTTGCCCTGACGGCTGTTAGGGGGTTGGCATCCTCAAAGACATATTTTCCGGACCTTTCAACTAGGGTTAACGAAATATTTATCTAAAAATTTTGATTGGATGTGTTTTGGGAAATGGTGGTCATGAGAGGGGGGTTATTTGCCCTCCAATTACTTTCGACTATTAAAAAGGGCACTAGCCGTTTCAATTTCCAATCGAATAATTCCTTTTGAAGTTTCTACGACAACGCTTTCTATAAGAA
Organism: Artemia sp. Qi Xiang Cuo; assembly: GCF_049724085.1. Classification (NCBI taxonomy): domain Eukaryota; kingdom Metazoa; phylum Arthropoda; class Branchiopoda; order Anostraca; family Artemiidae; genus Artemia; species Artemia sp. Qi Xiang Cuo. Next base: position 8,334,916 of record NC_142808.1, on the reverse strand, counting down.
AAACCTTAATCCCCCCAGGGCATAACTTACAACCCTTGCCCTGAGGGATGTGTGGGGAGTGTCATCCTCAAAAACATAATTTTTGGACTATTTAACTAATTCAAACGAAATGGCTATGTTAAACTTTTGATTGGATGTGTTTGGGGAAATGATGGGTGTGAGAGGGGTGATAGTTATACTCCAATCACTTTCAATTATTAAAAAGAGCACAAGCCCTTCTAATTTTCAGTCAAATGAGCCCTTTTTGAAGTTTCTACAAGATCACTATGTATAAAAACCTTATATGCCTCCAGGGCATAACTTACAACCCTTGGCCCGAGGGCTCTGAGGAGGTTATCATCGACAATGACCTAATTTCTAAAACTTTTAACTACGCTGAAAAAATGGCTGTCTAAAAATTTTGATTGGATGTGTTTGGGGAAAAGGTCGGCGTGAGAGACGGGTTAGTTGCCCTCAGATTACTTTTGACTAGTCCTTTTTGACTAGCCTTAAAAAGGGCACTAGCCCTTTGAATGTCCAATCTAATGAGCCCTTTTTCAAAATTCTACGACAAAGCTTTCAATAAGAACCTTATATGCCACCAGGGCAAAACTTAAAACCATTACTATGAGGGCTGTGGGGGGAGTGTCATCCTCAAAGAAATAATATTGGAACTTTCAACTACTTTGGACAAAATGGCTATTTCAAAACTTTGATTGGATTGGATGTGTTTGGATAAATGTTGGACGTGGAAAGGGTGTTAGTTGCCTTCCAGTCGCTATCGACTATTAAAAGGGCACAAGCCATTTCAATTTTCAATCAAATGAGCCCTTTTTGAGATTTCTACAACAACGCTTTCTATAAAAACCTTATATGCCCCCGGGACATAACTAACAACCCTTGCCCTGAGGACTGTAGGGGGTTTGTCATCCTCAAAGACCTAATTTCCAGAACTTTCAAATATGTTGAACAAAATTCCTATCTCAAAATTTCTATTGGATGTGTTTGGGGAAAAAGTGGGTGTGAGAGGGGGGTTATTTGCCCTCCAATCACTCTCGACTATTAAAAGGGCACTAGCCCTATGAATTTCCAATCGAATGAGCCTTTTTTTAAATTTCTACGACAAAGCTTTCTATAAAAATCTTACTTGCCCCCAGAGCATAACTTACAATCCTTGCCCTGAGGGCTTTGGGGGAGTATCCTCCTCAAAAACATAATTTCTGAGAAAATCAACTGCGATGAACAAAATGGCTATCTCAAAATTTGGATTGGATGTGTTTGGGGAAATGGTGGGCGTGGAAGGGGTCTTAGTTACCTTCCAATCACTTTCGACTATTAAAAAGGGCACTAGCCATTCCAATTTCCAATCGAATGAAACATTTCCAAATTTCTACGACAACTCCTTCGATACAAAGTGTCCTGGTCTAAACGAAAAAAAAATAATACATTATACCAACATCGTTCTTTACTCTGTACCTTATATCCCCCCAGGGCATATCTTACAACTGTTTCTCTGAGGGCTCTAAGGGAGTATTATCCTCAAAGACCTAATTTTCAGAACTTTAAACTACTTTGAAAAGAATGGATATCTCAAAATTCTGATTGGATGTGTTTGAGGAAATGGTGGGCGTAAGAGGGGGGTATTGCCCTGCAATCACTTTCTACTATTAAAAAGGGCACTTTCTATTTCCATTGAATGAGCCCTTTTTGAAGTTTCTACAACTTCGCTTTCTATAAAAAACCTTATATGCCCCCAGGGTATAACTCACAAACCTTGCCTTAAGGTCTTTGGAGGGGGGGGGGGGCTATCCTTAAAAACTCAATTTCCAAAACTTTCAGCTACGTTGAATAAAATGGCTATCAAAAAATTTTGATTGGAAGTGTTGGGGGAAAAGGTGGGCGTGAGAGGGGGGTTAGTTGCCCTCAAATAACTGTTGACTATTAAAAAGGGCATTAGCCCTTTAAATTTCCAATCGAATGAGCCATTTTTCCGGTTTTTACGACAAAGATTTCAATAAAAACCTTATATGCCCCCAGGGCAGAACTTATAACCCTTGCCCTGAAGAGTGTCCTGCTCAAAGGTATAATTACCAGAACTTTCAACTGCGTTGAACAAAATGGCTATATCAAAATTCTGATTGGATGTGTTTGGGGAAATGGTGGACGCAAAAGGACGGTTAGTTGCCTTCCAATCAGTTTCGACTATTAAAAAGGTCACTAGCCATTTCAATTTCCAATCGATTGTGCCCTTTTTGAAGTTCCTACGACAACACTTTTTATAAAAACCATATATGCTCCCAGGGCATAGCTTACAACCCTTGCCCTGAGAGCTGTGGGGGGATGTCATCCCCAAAGCATAATGGGAAAATTACATAACTGTGGGGGGTTGACCTACCCAATAACTGTAAAAATATAGTTACTAGACCATTCAGCTATGCTGAACAAAATGGTTGCCTTAAAATTTTGATTCGAAGTGTCGGGAAACTTATGAACTAAAGAGGAGGGTTGAATGCCCCTCCAATAACTTTCAACTCTTAAGAGAGCACTAGAACTTTTAATTTTCAATCAAATTAGTTCCTTTAAAATATCAATGATACTATTAGCTATGCTAGAGTATCACTGCCAATGTCCTTATATGCCCTATAGTACTTATATGCCAGAATCCAGGCCTAGGGTCGGTTGGGCTTGCAACTCTCCACCCGAAACCCATTGCAACGAATAGGTTAGAAACTGCCTTGGATGGCCAACCTCCTTCTATCCCATCACGACCCTTGCTTGCCCCTGGACTGAGAAATGACCAGCGTTTGAATCTTATTGACCAAGGTGGCCTCTGAATTGCCACCTGGAATGTGTTGACATTAAATTTTCCCGGAGCTAAGACGCTTCTGGCGATGGAAGTGAAGCGATTCCGCATCTCTATTGCTGGAATAATAGAAACTCACCTAGTCGGGAATGGAAATTATACCATAGGTGAGGGTTACCACCTTCTCTAGTCTGGCCAGACAACCACCAGGAGAAATGGGGTCGGACTAGTTCATGATGACAAATCCAAGAAGTGTCTACTGTCTTTCACTCCCGTCTCGGATAGAATCGCTAATGCTCGACTCAATCACAAGCAAGGAAAAATGACGGCCCTTGTTTGTTATGCCCCGACAAACGAAACTGACACCGAAACAAAGGACACTTTCTACTCTGCCCTGACGAATGAATTGTCTAAGATATCCCCGCACGATATTGTCATTCTCCTGGGTGACCTTAATGCAACTGTGAGCGACAACCACGACTTGTGGCGACAAGTCATTGAGCCAGTTACTCCGGATTCCCTAAATGACAATGGTCTAAGGCTTCTGCAATTCTGCAGCATGCACAACCTTGTGATTACAAATACCATGTTTGCAAGGAAGGACATTCACTCTATATATGGTACAGCAATAACGGCCATACTAAAAAAATGATCGACTACATCATCGTGTCACAGAGATCAAGGTCTTTGATCAGTAACTGCAGGACGTATAGGGCAGCTGAGATTGGCAACACTGACCATCGCCTCGACGTCTCTAACATGCGACTAAGGCTCAAAGCCCATCGCTCAGAACCAAGACCTGCCAAGATCGATGTCTCTCGCCTCTGTGATCAGAAGATACGGTCGAAATATGCGATTGATGTCTCGAACCGCTTCGACGCACTCCTGCCATTTGAAAGTTGTGAAAACGCACGGCTCTCGTTCGAAAAGAATGTCCTGCAATCAGCGACAGCAAATGTGGGTCGGAAAAAGCGTGCTAGTAAAGCGTGGATTTAGTCGGATACGCTTGACATCATAGAGCAGAGACGCAAGGCGAGGTTACTCGGTGAGATGCCCATCTATAGAAGTCTTAATGTGGTCTGCAACAAACTGATACAGCGAGACAAGAAACTGTTTGTGGAAAGGAAGGCACATGAGCTAGAGAGTGCAGCCAAGAAAGGTGACGTTGGCAGTCTCTACAAGCATCTCCGTGATCTAACAGGAGACATAGCCCCTTCGGTTGTATGTGTTGTCTCTGTGGAAGGTCAGCCGCTTAGTGACGAAGCTGCCCAGGTCGTAAAGCTTTTCAAACAGCTTGCAGTATTTATCCGGTAGACCAGTTGATCGAAGTATCAGCCAGAGTGAGTTGCGATCCCCCGAGTCAAGCGCAGCCTTGAAGTCCACAAAGGCTACATATGCTTTCCTCCTGAATTCCTTCATCGTCTCAATTAACTGGTGCATGGTAACGATTTGTTCGATAGTGGATCTCCCAGGCATAAACCCCGCCTGCTAGACTCTCCTCTTTCTTCTGAGGATACTCGTGCATCTATCCAGCAGGGTCATAAGCAAAGAGCTTTCCAGGCACTGAAAGTAGCGTTTTGCCTCTGTAGTTCGAACAGATGCTCTTGCTCCCCTTTCTCTTCCATAAGGGCAGGATTATACCAGCTCACCAGTCCTTTGGGATTCACTTTGTGCACCAAACCACAGAAAACAGCATATGAAGCCAAAGTAGCATCGCCGGTCTGGCGTACTTCAGGAGCTTAGCAGATATTCCACATACGCCTGCCGCTTTGTTGTTCTTCAAACGTTTTACTGCTGTGTAGATTTCTGATGACGTGAAAGGTGTTTCTGTGTCACTTGTCAGCAGTTCCTGGGTGCTTGTGGCCAGGCTGATGAGGTCCTGGTCAGTCTGCGTTACGGCTTTGGCGTTGAGGAGGCCCGAGAAGTGGTCTTTCCATTGACTGACCTGGGCAGCTTCGTCACTAAGCGGCTGACCTTCCACAGAGACAACACATGCAACCGAGGGGGCTACGTCTCCTGTTAGATCGCGGAAATGCTTGTAGAGACTGCCAATGTCACCTTTCTTGGCTGCACCCCCTATCTCATGTGCCTTCCTTTCCACATACAGTTTCTTGTCTCGCTGTATCGGTTTGTTGCGGACCACATTAAGACTTCTATAGATGGGCATGTCACCGAGTAACCTCGCCTTGCGTCTCTGCTCTATGATGTCAAGCGTATCCGACTGAATCCACGCTTTATTAGCACGCTTTTTCCGACCCACATTTGCTGTCGCTGATTGCAGGACATTCTTTTCGAACGAGAGCCGTGCGTTTTCACAACTTTCAAATGGCAGGAGTGCGTCGAAGCGGTTCGAGACATCAATCGCATATTTCGACCGTATCTTCTGATCACAGAGGCGAGAGACATCGATCTTGGCAGGTCTTGGTTCTGAGCGATGGGCTTTGAGCCTTAGTCGCATGTTAGAGACGTCGAGGCGATGGTCAGTGTTGCCAATCTCAGCTGCCCTATACGTCCTGCAGTTACTGATCAAAGACCTTGATCTCTGTGACACGATGATGTAGTCGATCATTTTTTTAGTATGGCCGTCATTGCTGTACCATGTATAGAGTGAATGTCCTTCCTTGCAAACATGGTATTCGTAATCACAAGGTTGTGCATGCTGCAGAGTTGCAGAAGCCTTAGACCATTGTCATTTAGGGAATCCGGAGTAACTGGCTCAATGACTTGTCGCCACAAGTCGTGGTTGTCGCTCACAGTTGCATTAAGGTCACCCAGGAGAATGACAATATCGTGCGGGGATATCTTAGACAATTCATTCGTCAGGGCAGAGTAGAAAGTGTCCTTTGTTTCGGTGTCAGCTTCGTTTGTCGGGGCATAACAAACAAGGGCCGTCATTTTTCCTTGCTTGTGATTGAGTCGAGCATTAGCGATTCTATCCGAGACGGGAGTGAATGACAATAGACACTTCTTGGATTTGTCATCAAGAACTAGTCTGACTCCATTTCTTCTGGTGGTTGTCTGGCCAGACCAGAGAAGGTGGTATCCCTCACCTATGGGATCATTTCCATTCCCGACTAGGTGAGTTTCTATTATTCCAGCAATAGAGATGCGGAATCGCTTCACTTCCATCGCCAGAAGCGTCTTAGCTCCGGGAAAATTTAATGTCAACACATTCCAGGTGGCAATTCAGAGGCCACCTTGGTCAATAAGATTCAAACGCTGGTCATTTCTCAGTCCAGGGGCAAGCAAGGGTCGTGATGGGATAGAAGGAGGTTGGCCATCCGAGGCAGTTTCTAAGCTATTCGTTGCAATGGGTTTCGGGAGGAGAGTTGCAAGCCCAACCGACCCTAGGCCTGGATTCTGGCATATAAGTACTATAGGGCATATAAGGACATTGGCAGTGATACTCTAGCATAGCTAATAGTATCATTGATATTTTAAAGGAACTAATTTGATTGAAAATTAAAAGTTCTAGTGCTCTCTTAAGAGTTGAAAGTTATTGGAGGGGCATTCAACCCTCCTCTTTAGTTCATAAGTTTCCCGACACTTCGAATCAAAATTTTAAGGCAACCATTTTGTTCAGCATAGCTGAATGGTCTAGTAACTATATTTTTACAGTTATTGGGTAGGTCAACCCCCCACAGTTATGTAATTTTCCCATTATGCTTTGGGGATGACATCCCCCCACAGCTCTCAGGGCAAGGGTTGTAAGCTATGCCCTGGGAGCATATATGGTTTTTATAAAAAGTGTTGTCGTAGGAACTTCAAAAAGGGCACAATCGATTGGAAATTGAAATGGCTAGTGACCTTTTTAATAGTCGAAACTGATTGGAAGGCAACTAACCGTCCTTTTGCGTCCACCATTTCCCCAAACACATCCAATCAGAATTTTGATATAGCCATTTTGTTCAACGCAGTTGAAAGTTCTGGTAATTATACCTTTGAGCAGGACACTCTTCAGGGCAAGGGTTATAAGTTCTGCCCTGGGGGTATATAAGGTTTTTATTGAAATCTTTGTCGTAAAAACCGGAAAAATGGCTCATTCGATTGGAAATTTAAAGGGCTAATGCCCTTTTTAATAGTCAACAGTTATTTGAGGGCAACTAACCCCCCTCTCACGCCCACCTTTTCCCCCAACACTTCCAATCAAAATTTTTTGATAGCCATTTTATTCAACGTAGCTGAAAGTTTTGGAAATTGAGTTTTTAAGGATAGCCCCCCCCCCCCTCCAAAGACCTTAAGGCAAGGTTTGTGAGTTATACCTTGGGGGCATATAAGGTTTTTTATAGAAAGCGAAGTTGTAGAAACTTCAAAAAGGGCTCATTCAATGGAAATTGAAAGTGCCCTTTTTAATAGTAGAAAGTGATTGCAGGGCAATACCCCCCCTCTTACACCCCCCATTTCCTCAAACCCATCCAATCAGAATTTTGAGATATCCATTCTTTTCAAAGTAGTTTAAAGTTCTGAAAATTAGGTCTTTGAGGATAATACTCCCTTAGAGCCCTCAGAGAAACAGTTGTAAGATATGCCCTGGGGGGATATAAGGTACAGAGTAAAGAACGATGTTGGTATAATGTATTATTTTTTTTTCGTTTAGACCAGGACACTTTGTATCGAAGGAGTTGTCGTAGAAATTTGGAAATGTTTCATTCGATTGGAAATTGGAATGGCTAGTGCCCTTTTTAATTGTCGAAAGTGATTGGAAGGTAACTAACACCCTCTCCACACCCAGCATTTCCCCAAACAAACTCGATCAAAATTTTTAGATAGCCATTTTGTTCATCGCAGTTGATTTTCTCATAGAAATTGTGTTTTTGAGGAGGACACTCCCCCAAAGCCCTCAGGGAAAGGATTGTAATTTACGCCCTGGGGGCAAGTAAGATTTTTATAGAAAGCTTTGTCGTAGAAATTTCAAAAAAGGCTCATTCGATTGGAAATTCATAGGGCTAGTGCCCTTTTAATAGTCAAGAGTGATTGGAGGGCAAATAACCCCCCTCTCACACCCACTTTTTCCCCAAACACATCCAATAGAAATTTTGAGATAGGAATTTTGTTCAACATATTTGAAAGTTCTGGAAATTAGGTCTTTGAGGATGACAAACCCCCTACAGTCCTCAGGGCAAGGGTTGTTAGTTATGTCCCGGGGGCATATAAGGTTTTTATAGAAAGCGTTGTTGTAGAAATCTCAAAAAGGGCTCATTTGATTGAAAATTGAAATGGCTTGTGCCCTTTTAATAGTCGATAGCGACTGGAAGGCAACTAACACCCTTTCCACGTCCAACATTTATCCAAACACATCCAATCCAATCAAAGTTTTGAAATAGCCATTTTGTCCAAAGTAGTTGAAAGGTCCGAATATTATTTCTTTGAGGATGACACTCCCCCCACAGCCCTCATAGTAATGGTTTTAAGTTTTGCCCTGGTGGCATATAAGGTTCTTATTGAAAGCTTTGTCGTAGAATTTTGAAAAAGGGCTCATTAGATTGGACATTCAAAGGGCTAGTGCCCTTTTTAAGGCTAGTCAAAAAGGACTAGTCAAAAGTAATCTGAGGGCAACTAACCCGTCTCTCACGCCGACCTTTTCCCCAAACACATCCAATCAAAATTTTTAGACAGCCATTTTTTCAGCGTAGTTAAAAGTTTTAGAAATTAGGTCATTGTCGATGATAACCTCCTCAGAGCCCTCGGGCCAAGGGTTGTAAGTTATGCCCTGGAGGCATATAAGGTTTTTATACATAGTGATCTTGTAGAAACTTCAAAAAGGGCTCATTTGACTGGAAATTAGAAGGGCTTGTGCTCTTTTTAATAATTGAAAGTGATTGGATTATAACTATCACCCCTCTCACACCCATCATTTCCCCAAACACATCCAATCAAAAGTTTAACATAGCCATTTCGTTTGAATTAGTTAAATAGTCCAAAAATTATGTTTTTGAGGATGACACTCCCCACACATCCCTCAGGGCAAGGGTTGTAAGTTATGCCCTGGGGGTATTAAGTTTTTTTTTATAAAAAGCGTTTTCGTAGAAACTTTAAAAGGACTTATTCGATTGGAAATTGAAACGGCTAGTGCCCTTTTTAATAGTCCAAAGTAATTGGAGGGCAAATAACCCCCCTCTCATGACCACCATTTCCCAAAACACATCCAATCAAAATTTTTAGATAAATATTTCGTTAACCCTAGTTGAAAGGTCCGGAAAATATGTCTTTGAGGATGCCAACCCCCTAACAGCCGTCAGGGCAAGGCTTGTAAGTTATGCCCTGGGACATATAAGGTTTTTATAGAAAGTGTTGTCTTAAAAACTTCAAAAAGGGCTCATTCGATTGGAAATTGAATGGGCTAGTGCCCTTTTTAATATTCGGAAGTGATTTCCCCCAAACACATTGCCCACCACACATTGCCCATCATTTCCCTAAACACATCCAATCAAAATTTTCATATAGCAATTTTGGTCAACGTACTTGAAAGTCCTGGAAATTTGGTCTTTGAGGATGACACCCCTTCACCTCAGCCCTCAGGGCAAGGCTTGTAAGTTATGCCCTGGGGGCATATAAGGTTTCTTATAGAAAGTGTTGTCATAGAAATCTCAAAAAGGGCTCAATGAAATGGCTAGTGACCTTTTTAACTGTCCATAGTGACTGGAAGGAAACTAACACCCCTTCCACGCCCACCATTAATCCAAACACATCTGTTCAAAGTTTTGAGATAGCCATTTTGTTGAAAGTAGTTGAAAGGTCCGGAAATTATTTTTGACGATGACACTCCTCCCACAGCCCTCAGGGTAATGGTTGTAAGTTATGCCCTGGGGGCATATAAGGTTCTTATTGAAAGCTTTTTTTTTGTAGAATTTTGAAAAAGGGCTCATTCGATTAGAAATTCAAAGGGCTAGTGCCCTTTTCAAAAGTCAAAAATAATCGTAGGGCAACTAACCCCCCTCTTACGCCGATTTTTCCCCAAACACATCCAATAAAAATTATAAGACAACCATTTTGTTCAACGTAGTTAAAAGTTATAGATATTGGGTCATTGTGGATGATAACCTCCTTAGAGCCCTCGGGCCAAGGGTTGTAAGTTATGCCCTGGGGGCATATAAGGTTTATATAGATAGTGATCTTGTAGAAACTTCAAAAAGGGCTCATTCGATTGGAAATTAAAAGGGCTTGTGCCTTTTTTCATAGTTAAAAATAATTCGAGGATAACTAACACCCCTCTCACACCCATCATTTCCCCAAACACATCCAATCAAAATTTTGACATAGTCATTTCGTTCGATGTAGTTAAAAAGTCCGGAAATTATGTTTTCGAGGATGACACTCCCCCCACAGCCCTCAGGGCAAGGGTTGTAAGTTATGCCCTGGGGGGATTAAGCTCGATAAACTCCAAAAGAAATTATTCGATTGGAAATTGAAATGGCTAGTGCCCTTTTTAATAGTCGAAAGTGATTGGAGGGTAAATAACCCTCCTCTCATGCCCACCATTTCCCCAAGCACATCCAATCAAAATTTTCAGATAGCCATTTGGTTCAACGTAGTTGAAAGGTCCGGAAATTATGTCTTTGAGGATGAAAGCCCCCTAACAGCCCTCAGGGCAAGGCATATAAGGTTTTTATAGAAGGTGTTGTCTTAAATACTTCAAGAAGGGCTCATTCGATTGGTAATTGAAAGGTCTAGTGTCCGTTTTAATAGTCGGAAGTGATTTCCCCTAACACATTTCCCACCACACATTGACCACCATTTTACCAAACCCATCCAATCAAAATTTTTTGATAACAATTTTGTTCAACGTAGTTGAAAGGTCCCGAAATTATATCTTTGAGGATGACAGCCCCCTAACAGCCCTCAGGGCAAGGCATATAAGGTGTTTATAGAAAGTGTTGTCTTAAATACTTCACAAAGGGCTCATTCGATTGGAAATTGAAAGGGCTAGTGTCCTTTTTAATAGTCGGAAGTGATTTCCCCTAACACATTTCCCACCAAACATTGCCCACCATTTCCCCAAACACATACAATCAAAATTTTGAGATTGCAATTTTTTTCAACGTAGTTGAAAGTTCTGGAAGTTATGTCTTTGAGGTTGAACCCCCCCCCACAGCCCCCAGGGCAAGGTTTGTAAGCTATGCCCTGGGGGCATATAAGGATTTTATTGAAAGAGTTGTCGTAGAAACTTCAACAGGTCTCAGTCGATTTAAAATTGAAGGGCTATTGCCTTTTTTAATAGTTGAAAGCGATTTGAGAGCAACTAACGCCCCTCTCACGCCCACCATTTCCCCAAACACATGCAATCAAAATTTTGAGATAGCCATTTTGTTTAATGTGGTTGAAAGCTCTGGAAATTAGATCTTTGAGGATGACAACCCCCTCAGAGCCCTCAGGGCAAGGGTTGTAATTTATGCCCTGAGGTATATAAGGTGTTTATAGAAAGCGTTTCCGTAGAAACTTAAAAATGGCTCATTTGATTCAAAATTAAAAGGGTTAGTGCCCTTTTTAAAAGTCGATTGATTGGAAGGCTTAACAATTTTATAGTAAAGATCGATGTGGGTACAATGTATTATTATTTTTTTTTACCAGGGCACTTCGTATCGAATGAGTTGTCGTAGGAACTTCGAAAGGGGCTCATTCGATTGAAAATAGAAAGGGCTGATGCCCTTTTCATAGTCGAAAGTGATTGGAGGGCAACTTATCCCCCTCCCGCGCCCATCTTCTCATTTGCCTATTATGTTTAAAAACTAAATGTTGCCTTAAGAATAAATCAAAATGCACTGTGTTTATACTAATTCCCAATAAGGCATCCCAGCAGTATCCCAAGAACGACAGAGGGTATTATGTTCAAACTGTCGGGGCTACTTCTGCTCTTAAAATTTAACCAAATCCAAGCTATCAAAGAAAGTAAACAGATTTTTTTTGCAAATGGTATCAAGTTTTTATTTCAGATCAACTAGAGGAGGTATGAAACTAAATTAAACACTACTATTTGTGTCCAGATTTTTAAAAGGGTGTATGTTGTTAAAAATTACTGAAAATTTTCCTCCAGCGTACGAATAGCAGGCCAAACTATAAAGTCTTAAAAAAAAGATTTAAATTATTATTTTCTTTTTCCCTGACAAAAAAACTATGTCAATATAAAATGAACAGAAATTAATTAAAAAAAAAATTTTTCCACAAAATAAGTTTTTCAAAGAAAAGTTAAGAACTCTAGACATAGACATAGACATTTTTACTTTACCAAAAAAAAACATTCAACCAACATCAGAAATAACTAGACAAAAACACTAAGATTAAAAAAAATCCTGTTGGTGGCTGTATCTTCTAACCGCCCTTTAATCAAAAATAAATAAAAACAATAATAATTATTAATAAATTGTTATTTTTTCAAAAAAAAATCGAAGGTAAGGAAAAAAAATCAAGAAAAAAATTTACATTGTCACACTCTAACCATTCTCCCCTCCTCCTCCCCCTCCCTCTTCCTCCCCCCTCCTTCCCTCTTCCTCCCCCCGATCTCAAAAAATTATCCTCCTTTTTCAACAAAAAAATTATTTAACTTTTCTTAAATGAAACTAAGTTATCGGCCGCTCTAATACCATCCGGGAGACCATTCCATACCAAAACACCTATGTTCCGTAAAGAAAAACTTGACCTTGTTGAATGTCGGATCTCACTGACCAAATGGTCAACATTTCGTGTAGAATATTCATGGTAGAGAGAATTGCGGGAAAATACTTTCCAAAAGTACACAGGAGATAACATATTCAGACACTGATAGACAAACAGTGATAACTGATAATCAAGCTGCTGCCCAACATTCAGAATGCCAAATTTTTTGCAAGATTGGGCAGTGCTTTCACAATGGCACATCTCTCCGAGTACTCTGATTGCTTTATTCTGAACAATTAATATCTTTTTATAGTGGCCGATGAAGTTACTGGCCCATACCGAGCATCCGTACCCAATATAAGGGTCTACAATAGCGCTGTAAATGAGCTTGAGGGTTGTCAGAGGAAAGGTATGCTTCAGTTTTCTCAGTATCCCGAGTCCTCTGGCAGCTTTAGTTGATACTATGTTACTGGTTTTTTTTCCAGCTGAGATTGCAGTCGATATGAAAACCCAAGTAACGGAGGTCATGTACTTGTTGAATAACCTCAGAGGCATATACAACTACCGAATCCAGTGGGGAAAAAGTCCCAGTTCTGTTAAAAATCATGTAACTAGTTTTCTTTGCATTAACAGCGAGGCAACTCACACTCACAAATACGCGGAGACACTGAAGTGCATGGTTAGCTTTTTCAACAGCTTCTTGAACAGACTTTGCAATAACAGTTATAGCTGTATCATCAGCAAATGAAGTAACAACACCAACACTTATATAATACCGCAATGTATCTACGAAAACTAGGAACAAGATAGGTCCCGGAACGGAACCCTGCGGCACACCACAAGTAACAGGCATCAATTCACTGACAATATCTTTGCGCACAACACTTATAGACCGACCGAAAAGATAATATTTAAACCAACTTAGAGCACTATTTTTAATTCCAAGACTTTTTAACCGCTTCAAAAGTATATTAAAATTAACTGTATCGAACGCTTTCTTCAAATAAATAAATACCGTTAAAGGAACTAAATTTCTTTCAAATCCATTATTCAAATTATCTAAAAGGTGATGCATTGCGTACAACGTTGAGTGACGCTTCCTGAAACCGAATTGACTATCACTAACAAATCCAAAAGAATCTAAATAAGAAAAAACTTGGGAATAAATAACTTTTTCAAAAATCTTAGAAAATAAAGGTAAAATTGATATTGGTCTATAGTTTGACAACTCATTCTTGTCACCTCCTTTGTGAAGTATAATCACTTTAGCTTGTTTTAACGCACGTGGAAAGTCGCCTTTTCTCATTGATAGGTTTCCTAGGTATAGGAGAACTGGTAGGAGGTAAGCACTTACAACTTTAAACATCTTAAGGCTAAGTCCATCCGTTCCAGCAGAGTTTGACTTTATCGACTTGACAGCCTTACTTACGTCATTCAGATTACACTCAACAAAACTAAAGGACTGGGATTCACCTCGGTTGTCAAGGAATACCTGTTCCGAAAACTGGTCACTATTCTTTCCTGCCTCGCTAGAAATATCACTACTAATTCTAGAGAAATATTTGCAAAATTCATTTGTAATATCCTTCTCATTATGGACACTTCGACCATTAATTTCCACTTTTTCTGGGAAAGCTGAAGATTTGCCAGCACCGAGCACATTCTTTATAGTTTGCCACGTACCTTGCATATCACCTTGTTGTTGTTCAAACTTATCAGAATGAAACTGTTTCATTGCAGTTCTGCGAAGGGAATTTACTTTATTACGAACCTTACGAAATGCTTCCCAACTACTATCAGACTCACAATTCAGGTATGTGTTAAACAGGTCATCCCTCACTTGCATTAGGTCAGTAATTTCGTTGGTAATACATGGCTTGCAGGGGGTTCTCTTTCTTTTCTGGATCTAAAGAACAGGACAGCACCTATCATAGATTGGACCAAGAATATCCATAAATTTATCAAATGCTCGAGACGGATCATCATTAATATCCGTCACTTCTGGCCAAGACAGCACACTCACTTCATCCTTGAACTTCTTCAGATTTTCGGCCTTCATCTCCCGTGAGAGATATTTCTCCTTAGCTATTTTAGGCTTCGAGATTGATCTGATCGTACAAACTGATGGGAGATGATCCGAACCTGGAGTAACTGACACGTCTGAATGGCATTGCGTAATGAGGTCAGACGAAACAAATATATTATCAATTAAAGTTGCCGAATTTTCTGTAATCCTTGTCGGAATAGTAAAAGTTGGGTAGTAGCCATGACAAAGCATCAAGTTCAAAAAATCTAAATTAGGGCCGGTCAGTTTCAGCAGATCGAAGTTGAAATCACCAATAAAAACACACTCGCGGTTTCTTCGAAGCACATTAGTCATAAACTGCTCAAAATCCCCAAAAAAATCATTCGGAGTAGCACTAGGTGGCCGATAAACCGAAGATATCAAATCTTTCTTTTATCAATCTGGGCTTCAATAGATAATATTTCCAGCTTACCTTCATTCCAATAACAAAAATCATTCAGAACTGTAAAATTAATACCATTCTTCACAATAAACGCCAAACCTCCTCCCCTCATTACTGTCCTTGATTTGCCAACAATTTGATACCCTGGAAAAAAATGTGACGAGAGAAAATTCTCCTGAGTAAAAAAAGATTCACAAATCCCAATATCAATATTACCTTTAAAAATTTCAAGAAAATTATTAACATCATGGTGGTTAGAAGATACATGACAGTTCCACTGAGCCACTTTAAGCCCTAAAATACTACGAATATCAAAATCACTAGCAGCTGAATACAGGTATTTACTTTGGCGAAGCGGACCAAAAATATGGCCAGTTAGATCACTGGCTATAGGTACAAAAAGAATATTCTCAATACGAAACGGTTTACTTTGTAGAAGTTCCATTCGGGAGCTGGAATAATTTTTATTCATATTGCCGACAGACAACTGAAGAAAAATAACAGAAATCTTACAATAAAAGGCGTTTTCCACTTATCGACTTGCAACACAATTTTAATCAAATACTTTAATACCGGCAAAGAGACAATTAGAATCCGCGAGACAAAATTTTTACCAAAATATAAACACGCGTTGCATGTCGGTTACCGTGGAAAACCCCTCCGATCACAGAAAAAAAAGAACAGAAAAAAATACAAAAAAACAAGCACTATATGAGATCGTCAATCGACCAGATACGCCGGATCGGGGCAGTATCAGTTTCACGCACAAAAATACGGTCTTGATCGGACCAGACGCTACGATTTCCATACTTATCTCTCGAAGCGCTCAAAAGATCAGGCTTTCGTTTTGTGAGATTCTCGGCTACAAATAGCCCTGTGCCACTAAGCTTTTTTTTGCTTTAAAAACATGACGGGTTATCTCTTTAGATTGAAACTGCACGAGAACAGGGGCAACTTTATCTGGTCTTTGATCATTAGTAGATGCAGCACTAAGCCGCTGAATACCGACTATGTCTGAATCAGTAACGTTAGTCAGACCCATCTTCACGAACAACAAGTGTTTCATAGCATCACGTACACTCTGTGAGGAAATCTGCTTGACCCTGTTAAAAAGCAGGGAATCGTTTCTCCCTTCCTGCTCAATGTCGTCTAGTTTGAGCTCAAGCTGGTTAACGCGGTTTTGTAGCAAGTCGATCATGTGCATGCAGGTTTTCAGATGCTTTTCTATCAGTTCAAACTTAGGCTGAAACTCAACATGAACCGCATCATAAATTTCAGAGACCATTGTTTCAACCGGAAATTTAGCATGAATGTTAGCTGCAGTTTGCGAGGTCGATTTATTCAGATTTTCATTAATTTTCATCTCAATTTCCTTCGCTAGATTTTGCTTAGTAGCCGCAAGTTCACTCTCTGTAGCAACCACAAGACTATGGAGATCAGCAGTGGGATCCGATAACTGACTATCTGCTGCTGAACCTTGCCCTTTATTAAAAAACTGCCGGTAAACATCGGGATGATTTTTTAGTTCATCAAACGTATGATTTACATCCTTAGTTTTCTTCACTGACACATCCTTCATATTCTCATCGAAACTAAGTAAAGTAGTGACTGGTATAAGCTGACGATCGTGTTTTTTCCCGTAGCAGAAAACAACAAATTTGCAGTCACCGGTTTTCGTCTTCATTTCCTCTAGGATTCGAACCGGCCAGAGGGGATAACCAGCAAACTTGGCAAGGAGTAAATCACCGATTTTAACATTCGCAGGATCCATGATGGCAGTAAGAAGTATCAAGAAGCAGCAGAATTTGACTAGCAACAGATAAAGATGATGAAAAGAAACTTATCTTTCAGTGGGCAGGCCCACGGATGGCATTGGCTATCACTTTATTGGTCGGTGGCCCGACGAACCGTGGAGACCTGCTGACAATTAACCACCGTACTCTGACACCCGGAACACCGTCCACAAGTCGTATCCAATTATCTTAATTTGAAACGCCAAATATTTCAATCTATTACAGCGGACACTAGATGCACTTGGCCAGTCTATTTTCACACAGAGACGATGACGTCACAACCGTTTAATCCGCTTGGCATAATTTTGCGACTACACACAATGAATGCTGGCGAGGTACAGCTAACAAAACCTGTGGGAAGTTCCCGGTACCCAAATCACCTTTTCCCAACAGTTTAAGGATCAATACCCAGCCGATACAAATGTGGCTCTTGTGTTTGTTCCCGCTCTCTTCTGCAGAGGCTTTCACTGAATTAGCGAAAAATAAATGAAATTTGGCTATTAAATTATTTTATTAGCCAAATATTTATTTTCTTTCCCTCTCCTTCCTCTCTTCTCCTTTTTAGAATTCGAACTAAAAAAAATTGCTGAAGACACGGAAATGTTGTACCTGTTGTTGCTACCGTATTATTAAATCCAAACAATCCATAATTAGTCCATATCAATAAGTTTATGGTTCGTTTACACATTTCGAAAATCCATGCGGAAATCCGTCCGTTTCCTTTCGAACTATGGCTATAATAACGCTGCGTTTTAAGGGAAAGATGTCAAATTACTTCAACAGAGTGGCCTATGTTATTACTATCTTCTGAAAGCTGTTGAGCAATAAAGAGCCAAATGAACCCGTTTTTCTTAGTTTTCTTATAGCCTGGGTGCGCAGGATCATAGAAGCTGGGGTAGCCTTGAACCAAAGTTATAAGATCGTGTAGTTTTTGATAATCTGTACTCATGATTTTATTCATTTAAAAATCTTGCCAAGATTCCGTCCTGATTTGACCAAAACGTTGCGGAAAGCTGTGGATTTTTTCTAGCACGAAAACGGACGGAATTTCCGCACGGATTGCTAAATCGGCGTGAATTTCCGCAATGTGTAAACGAACCATTACTTTAGATTATAATCCGTAGCAGAATTTGGTTTAATCTATTTGACCAAAAATGAGCCAAAATAAAATCAAATGATTCGACCAAGCGTGAAACTACCACAAATCAGCATCGATACATAAATGACACCCAAAACGAACAGAAATTACAATAAATAACCAAGTCAAACTCAAAACGAGCAGAAATTAACATGAGTAGGATTCAAAATCCCTACGCCTTCCCAAGGCCGGCACATAATTTGCTCTTTACCAAAAATACAAATGAATGTGCATTGTCAGCTTAATATACATATACTGATATTTAATAATCAAAACGTTAATATTATTTGATTTATTAAAGTCATAAAAGTAAAAACATTTATATGTTTTCAGTAGTTATTCCGTATTATTCCGTACAGAAATTATTCCGTATATCAAAGGGGTTGTCCCCTCCTCAACGCCTCGCTCTTTACGCTAAAATTTTCATTGTTAAAAAAAAAATATAGTTGTAAGAAATTCAAACTTTAGCGTAAAGAGCGAGGCGCTGAGGAGGGGACAGCCCCTTTCATATACGGAATAATTTCTGTTCGTTTTAAGTTTTAATGTCGCTCCTTACTTTCAGTAAAAAAAACTTGTTTTTTTTATATTTAATTTTTGAACGTTTTTGATTAAATGCAGGTTTTGATCTTGGCTCACCGTACATGAATAATTAGAACACAATTTTCATATTAATTTATTTTTATTTGTTTAAATGGCTTTCTCGAAACTTGTTTAATTTTATTTACGAACGCTTTTATTAGTAATAAATATACGTAACTTAGGAATTAACTTACGTAACGAACTTCTATATTCATATAATTTTAATACGTATATTAGGGGGTTCGCCCCCCAGTCAATACCTTGTTCTTTAAGTGAAAGTTTGAATTTTGTTCCAATTCTTTAAAGATTACCTCTTAATCACAAAGGCCGTTAATTAGAATACATAGCTCTTATGAAAGTACTAAAAAATCTTTGGCTTAAAGAGCGAGGCATTGACTACGGGATGAACCCAATCTACTGCTATTACTACTAACAACTCATCGCAGCACCAAGCCGCCTGAGGCCAACACAGCTACGCACGCTCCTCCTCCACCCTAATCTATTCAAAGCCTCCCTTTTTACACCCGCCCACGAAGTTCCCATTTCCTTTAAATCTTTCTTTATGATGTCCTCCCACCCCAGACGGGGACGACCTGCTTTCCGTTTAGCCATAGATGGTTGGCCGAAAAGAACAATCTTCGGCAATCTGTCATCCTTCATCCGCACAACATGCCCTAACCACCTCAACCTTTCTTTCATTATAGACCTAGAAAGCGGTATTGAACCACATTTTTTGTATAGCCTATTGTTTGAAATACGGTCAGTCAGCCGGGTACCCAGAACAATCCTTAAGCAATTTCTCTGGAAAACATCTAGCAAATCTTCCTCCGCTTTTCGGAGCGTCCATGCTTCAGAGCCATATTTGACCACTGTCATCATTATAGCTTCTAAGATTCTAATCTTGGTTTGCAGACCTATCTTCCTATTCTTCCAGACTTTTTTTAACTGTGAAAAAACACCCTGAGCCTTGGCTATTCTACATTTAACATTTTCGCTGCTCCCACCTTCTTCGTTAATAATACTAACAAGGTAAGTACAGCTACCCCCCTGATCAATCTTTTCATTACCCAACATCACCTTTTCATTTTCATTTGTTCCTAGTCTTAGTGACTTAGTATTCCTAACATTAATTTTCAAACCAATACTAGCACCCTGAACTCGCAAAACCTCTAAAACTTCATTCATTTTGCTCACACTTTCATCTAGGATGCTTAAATCATCAGCATAATCCAAGTCCAGGAGACTTTTTCCTCCCCATTTGATTCTGTGGTCTCCCATTGCCTTTCCTGTGCTCCTTAAAACAAAGTCTATCAAAATAATCCATATAGAGGGGGATAGAACATAACCCTGCTTAACTCCTGATTTAATACAAAACCAGCTGCTAACCTCATTTCCTACCTTAACCGCAGCAGTGTTATTCTCGTGCATGGCACTAACCACTTTAACATATTTGTCTGGTATACCATACAAGGATAAAACTTTTACAAAAGCTCCTCTATCAACAGAATCGAACGCTAGCTCATAATCTATAAAACTGTGGACCGAAGGCGTTTGAAAACTTAGGCACTTCTCAATTATTAACCTAAGAGTGAAAATTTGGTCAACCCATCCTCTACCTTTTCTAAAACCGCACTGCTCTTCTCTTAAAACTTTGTCTACGGCATCTCTCAGTCTAAATAGTATCATATTACTAAGCAATTTGCTACCTACAGAGATCAGACTAATGCCTCGATAATTACCACACTCACTTGTATCACCTTTCTTATAAAGTGGCTTAATTAAGGTTTTCCTAAAATCTTTAGGTACTTCCCCTTTTTCAAAAATCATATGCATAATCTTCAGTAACTTATTTCTAACCTCAGAGCCACCATATTTAAGAAACTCATTTACGACCCTATCAGCACCTGGAGCCTTATTATTTTTTAGTCCTTTTAATACTGTCGCTAATTCCTCCTCACAAAACAAATCTTCCTTCACATCCAAGGTATCACAATTTTTTACATTTTCCTCTATATCTTTTCTTGCAACTCTATCTCAGTTAAGCAAGTTCTCAAATTGTTCGGCCCATCTCGCTTTAGCTTTTTCCTTATCGCTAATTGCCACCCCATTCCTATCTTTAACTGGGATTAAATAAAAAAAACAAGTTTTTTTAACTGAAAGTAAGGAACGACGTTAAAACTTAAAACGAACAGAAATTATTCCGTATATGAAGGGGCTGTCCCCTCCTCAACGCCTCGCTCTTTACGCTAAAGTTTTTTTATTGTTTAAAAAAATAGAGTTGTGAGAAAGTCAAACTTTAGCGTAAAGAGCGAGGCGTTGAGGAGGGGACAGCCCCTTCATATACGAAATAATTTCTGTTCGTTTTAAGTTTTAACGTCGTTCCTTACTTTCAGTTAAAAAACTTGTTTTTTTTATTTAATTTTTGAACGTTTTTGAATTAATGCAGGTTTTGATTTTGGCTCACCGTACATGAATAATTAAAACAAAATTTGCATATTATATTTGGTTAAATGGCTTTCACGAAACTTGTTTAATTTTATTTACGAACGTTTTTATTAGTAATAAATATACGTAACTTAGAATTAACTTACGTCACGAACTTCTATATTCATAAATTTTTAACACGTATATTAGAGGGTTCGCCCCCTAGTCAATACCCTACTCTTTAAACTATGTTCGAATTTTTTCCAGTTCTTGAAAAATGACCGCTTAATCACAATCAGTTGATCAGTTGAAAAACTTGTTTTTTTTATTTAATTCCTGATCTTTTTCTTTAATAATGCTGGGAAATCCGGCGCCCCCTTCGTCGCCCTGTCCCTTCCCCCCTGACTCTTTCCGGCCTGGACCGAGCCGTCCATCTAGCCCCCGACCCTCGCCGGCCCCCCCCTCCCCGACCACAACTCCGCGGACCAAGGCGGTATACTTCCCAATAACCAATACTATATGTTAACATTGAGTAAAGTTCATAACTTTCAGCCCTCCCCTGGGGACTTTGGGGGATCAAGTCATCCTAAAAGACATTTTTATCATATTTTCGACCATGTTGAACAAAATGGCTATCTCAAAATTTTGATCAGGTGATTTTGGGGAAAAAAAGAGCGTTGGAGGGGGTCTAGTTGCCCTCCATTTTTTTTTGTCACTTACAAAGGGCACTAGAACTTTTAATTTCCGTTCTAATGAGCCTTCCCGCGATATTCTAAGACCACTGGGTCTATACGATCACCCCGTGAAAAAAAAACAAACAAACAAACAAACAAACAAACAAATAAACACGCATCCGTGATCTTTCTTCTGGCAAAAAATGTAAAATTCCACATTTTTGCAGGTAGGGGTTTGAAATCCCCGCAATAGAATTCTGTAGTATACTGAATCTCAGGGTGTAATTTGCATTATGGTTCCATTACTTTTAAGGGTTCTTTCCTCCTTTTTTCGAAAAGCATGCACATTGCTTCCGGCGCGTAAACTTCAATGTGTAAGGCTACACTTGATGAAGTTGATATATTAGAAATCAGCATAAAAATTTGATTTTTTGTATGAATCTATTGGTATCAATATTCTGTTTTTTAGAGTTTCGGTTACCATTGAGCCGGGTCGCTCCTTACTTACAGTTCGTTACCACGAACTGTTTGAAAAGTCCGGATTGACTACTACCTCTCAATTTGTTAACGTGCCAGTACAATATTTTACTATTATGCCGTCTAGCTGCATCTTCTAAATCCTCGGCAATTTTATCCATGGCCTCCACTTCACACCTCCTTAGTTCATATTTCAATGCTTTCTCCACTTTCCTTACATTTCTTTTGTTTTCATGCGATCTATCACTCAGATAATTCTTGTGCAAGTCCTTTCTCCTTTCTATTAAACATAGGGCTTTTTCACTAATATTCTTAGCTGCAGTTCTAGCTTTCTTCCCTAATACACCTTCAGCAACTTCACAAATTATTTTTCTAAAATTATTCCACCCATCTTCCACATTATCAAATTTTAAACTCTCAAGTTTAGTATTCAAACCCAATCATATATGTAATATTTTCTGTTCGTTTAAAGTTTTGATGTTGCTGCTGTTGCAGTTGAAAAACTTGTTTTTTATATTTAATTTCTGATTTTTTTTAAATAATGCTGGGAAGTCCGGCGTCCCCTTCATAGCAATGTCCCTTCCCCACTGAAAACTTCCTTCATGGAAAGATCCTCCCAAATAACCCCCGATCCACCCTCCCGCCCCCCCACTACCAGGAGAAATATCCCCTGAAAACGTCTGTATACTTCCCAATAACCAATACTATAGGTTAACATTGGGTAAAGTTCATAATTTTCATCCCTCCCTCCGGGAACTTCGGGGGATTAAGTAATCCTAAAAGACATACTTATAATATTTTCAAACATGCTGAACAAAATGGCTATCTCAAAATTTTGATCAGGTGACTGTGGGAAAAAATGAGCGTGGGAGGGAGTCTAGTTGCCCTCCATTTTTTGGTCACTTAAAAAGGGAACTAGAACTTTTAATTCCCATTCTAATGAGCCCTTCTACGATATTCTAGGACCACTGGGTCGATACGATCACCCCTGGGGAAAAAAAACAACAAAAAAACAAATAAACACGCACCCGTTATCTTTCTTCTGGCAAAAAATGCAAAATTCCACATTTTTGTAGATAGGAGCTTGAAACCTCTACAATAGGGTTCCCTGATACGCAGAATATGATGGTGTGATTTTCAGTAATGTTCTATAACTTTTAGGGGGTTTTCCCCCTTTTTTTCGAAAATCAGCAAAATTTTCTCAGGCGCGTCACTTTTGATAGGTAGAACTAAACTTGATGAAACGTATATATTTGAAATTAGCATTAAAATCTGATTCTTTTAATGTATCTATTTGTATCAAAATACGATTTTCTAGAGTTTCGGTTACCATTGAGCCCCGTCGCTCCTTACTTACAGTTCGTTACCACGAACTGTTTGATAATTTTTTAGTCTTACTATACGAAGATAAGAGAAACGTTGATAGATGAACTGACTTTAAGGAATCAATAGCGGAAATTTCGCAAAAGACTTTGTATTGACTAATGGTCTTGTCAATACACAAATAATCTTCTATGGGATAAGTAATAGATAATTCAGACGCAAAGGAAAACGACAAATTCTTTGAGGATTTTCAGATTCTATTACCTGTGTACTTGCCTCAACACAGAGTCAAGATATTTTTATATGCTTTAATCATGCCAATTAAAACAGCTTTCATGTTCCAAAAGAAACAGTGCATTGAACACCAGAAAGGATATTTATACATTTAAAATGTTTAGGGACCCTTTATAATGTTTAAAATGTTGGACCATTTAAAATGTTTCAGGGACCCTTTGAAAATGGTGCTTACCTTACAAGAAAGGATATTTATTGTTGAAAATGTTCTCCGAGATGGTGGCAAATTCACAAAAGAAGTGCAAGAGTCATTTAAAGAAAAATTTGGTGCAGAACGTTTGCCACATCGAAATTGTGTTTCCGCTTTGTTGCATAAGTTCAAAGAAACTGGAAGTGTTCAAGACTGCTCTGTTTCAGAAGCCACTCCACGATCAAAAAGTTGGTGTTTGGTGTGCTTTGTCAAGGCGGCGTATAATTGGACCTATCTTTTTGAAAACACCATAACATCTGATTGTTACATTCATAACATCCTGGAGCCATTTTTTGATCAACTGACGGAGCAAGAAAAGCAACAAGGCTGGGTCCAGCAAGATGGTGCAACTGCACATACGGTTCGTGTCAGTATGGCTGCAGTTGGTGACTGTCTTTGGGGATCGTGTGATCTCTCGTGGTTTGTGGCCACCTCGATCACCGGATTTAACACCTCCTGACTTTTATTTGTGGGGCAAAATAAAAGGCTCAGTGTATGCAGACAATCCTCGAACTACGGATGAACTGAAGCATAAAATAACAAGTGTTATTCAAAACATGAAACTTGATGAATATGAATGTGTTTTTCAAAACATGCAGCGTCGCGCTCGTTTATGTCTGCAGGTGAATGGCGCACACTTTCAACAGTTATTGTAGATCATATTTTACTGCACGAGCCAATCCTCAATTGTACTTTAGTTGATAAGGTATTAGATTTGTGAATATTTGCAATATATAGTATGTTTCTGTGAGTTTTGTCTTTTTGGGTTATTAGCATGTTCCTACTGCACTGTTTCTTTTGGAACACCCTGTATTATAAAGGGATGCCTAATATACAATCTCGTTGTTGTATTATACAATTTTAAATACGACATACGTTTCATAGGCTATATTTTTCAACATAACCAATTGAGATATTTTTCTAAATAACCGATAAGCTGCAGAGTTTAAAAAAATAGGCTTGTATTGAATTAATTTTTAAAAAATAAGTGTTTCAACTGAAAGTAAGGAGCAACCTTAAAACTTAAAACGAATAGAAATTATTTTGTGTATGAACGGGGTCGCCCTCTTCTCAACCCCACGCTTTTCATGTTTTAATTTTTTTAAGTACTTCTAAAAAAGGTTCTTATTGTTCTAATAAAACGGCCTTTGTGTTCCAGGAGTTACTCTTAAAGAAATTGAACAAAAAGTCAAACTTTAGCGTAAAGGGCGAGGTAATGAGAAGGGGGAACGCCCCTATATGTGCAATAATGCCTGTCAGTTCTTAGCTTTATTGTTGCTCCTTACTTTTATTTGAAGAAACTTATTTTTTTATTTTATTTCTGTTGTTTTTAGTTAATACCGGGAAATCCGGTTCCCCTTTCATGGAAAATTACCTCCCCCCATAAAAATTCTTACAAAGTAAAAATAAATCCTTGAAATTCAGAAAAACTAAAAAAACTGTAAAACAAAGTAACTCTTAATTCAGTAAGTAACCCTATAGTAACCCTGGCATAGCTACATTTATCATAGGCCGCGCGCTAGCGCAGCCTAAGTAAAGAACGATGTGGGCACAATGTGTTTTTTTTCCATTGGAAATTCAAAGAGCTAGTGCCCTTTTTAATATTCGAAAGCAATTGGAGGGCAACTAGCCCCCCCCCGCCCATCATTTCCTCAAACACATCCAATCATATTTTGGCATAGCCATTTTGTTCAGCGTAGTTGATTTCTAGATAGAAAATATGTTTTTGAGGAGGAAAATCCCCCAAAGCCGTCAGGGCAAGGGTTTTAAGTTATGCCCTGGTGGCATATAAGATTTTTAAAGAAGGCGTTGTCATAGAAACTTCAAAAAAAAGCTCATTCGATTGGAAATTCAAAGGGCTACTGCCCTTTTTAATAGTCGAAATTGATTGGAGGGCAACTAGCCCCCCCCCCCACACCCATAATTCCCCCAAACACCTCCAATAAAATTTTTTAGATAGCCATTTTGTTCAGCGTAGTTTATTTCAAGATAGAAAACATGTTTTTGAGGAGGACACTCCCCCAGAACCCTCAGGGCAAGCATTATAAGTTATGCCCTGGAGGCATATAAGGTTTTTATTGAGATCTTTGTCGCAGAAACTTGAAAAAGGGCTCATTCAATTTGACATTCAAAGGGCTAGTACCCTTTTTAGCGGTCGAAAGTGATTTGAGGGCAACTAACCCCCCTCTCACGCCCACCTTTTCCCCAAACACATCCAATTAAAATTTTTAGATAGCCATTTTCTTCAACGTAGTTGAAAGTTTTGGAAATTATGTCCTTAAGGATGACAACCCCTCCCCCCACACCCCTCAGGGCAAGGGTTATAAGTTATTCCCTGGGGGCACATAAGGCTTTTATAGAAAGCGATGTAATAGAAACTTCAAAAGGGCTCATTCAATTGGAAATTGAAAGGGCTAGTGCCTTTTTTAATTGTTGAAAGTGATTGGATAGCTACTAACGCCCCTCTCACGCCCACCATTTTCCCAAACACATCGAATTAAAATTTTGAGATATTCATTTTGTTCAAAGTAGTTGAAAGTTCTGGAAATTAGGTCTTTTAGGATGATAACGCCCTCAGAGCCCTCAGTGCAAAGGTTGTAAGTTATGCCCTGGGGCATATAAAGTTTTTATTGAAAGTGCTGTCGTAGAAACTTCAATAGGGCTCATTCAATTAGAAATTGAAAGGGCTAGCGCCTTTTTTAGTTAGTAGTTGAAAGTGATTGTATAGCGACTAACGCAACTCTCACGCCCACCATTCTCCAAAACACATCAAATCAAAATTTTGAGATATCCATTTTGTTTCTAACGTAGTTGAACGTTCTGAAAATTAGGTCTTTTAGGATGATAACCCCCTCAGAACCTTCAGTGCAAGGGTAGTAAGTAATGCCCTGGGGCATAAAAGATCGCGCTTTACTCAGGCAGCGCGATCGCGCTGCCTGAGTAAAGAACGGGGACACTCGAGAACGAGACAAGAAACGGGGACTAAATAATGAGGAGGACACTCGAAAAAGGAAACTCGGAGAAA
The DNA here is from genome assembly GCF_049724085.1 of Artemia sp. Qi Xiang Cuo. Classification (NCBI taxonomy): domain Eukaryota; kingdom Metazoa; phylum Arthropoda; class Branchiopoda; order Anostraca; family Artemiidae; genus Artemia; species Artemia sp. Qi Xiang Cuo. The sequence continues at coordinate 8,308,158 of NC_142808.1, read as the reverse complement.
ACTTGAAAAATGGCTCATTCAATTGGAAATTGGAGTGGCTTGTGCCCTTTTTAATAGTCGAAAGTGATTGGAAGGCGACTAACACCTCTTCAACGCCAACCATTTTCGAAACACATCCAATCGAAATTTTGAGATACCGATTTTGTTCAGCGTAGTTGATTTCCAGATAGAAATTATGTTTTTGAGGGCAGTCCCCAAAAGCCCTTAGGGCAAGGGTTGTAAGTTATGCCTTGGGGACATATACGGTTTCTTATAGATGGCGTTGTCGTAGAAAGTTCAAAAAAGGCTCAGTCGATTGCAAATTCAAAGGGCTAGTGCCCTTTTTAATAGTCAAAAGTGATTGGAAGGTAACTAACCCGCCTCTCACGCCCGCCTTTTCCCCAAAAACATCTAATCAAAACTTTGAGATAGCCATTTTATTCAAAGTAGTTTTAAGTTCTGGAAATTAGGTCTTTGAGGATTGCTACACCCAGACCCAACACCCAAGCCCAGAACAAAATTTGCACTTTACTGAAAAATACAAATGAATGTGCATTGTCAATTTAATATACATATACTACAATTTAGTAATTAAAATGGTAATATTATTTGATTTATTAACGTTATAAAAGTAAAAACATTTATATTTTTTCAGTAAAGTGCAAATTTTGTTCTGGCCTTGGGAAAGCATAGGGGTTTTGCGCCCAACTTTTGTTAATTTCTGCTCGTTTTTGAGTTTGACTTGGTTAATTATTGTAATTTCTGTTTGTTTTGGGTTTCATTTATTTATCGATGCTGATTTTTGTTAGTTTCACAGTTGGTAGATTATTTGATTTTATGTTTGCTCGTTTTTTTGATAAATGGAGTTCTTTATTTTTCTTTGAAAAACTTGTTTTGTGGAAAAAGTTTTTTTAATTAATTAAGCTAAAGATTGGTTTGAAGTTTTAACTTCTTTCAATTTTTATTCTCAACTCGTTCTATATCTTCTTTATGTTTTATATATTTTTGTTTTGTTGTGAAATGGGAACCCGAATGTACTGATGTAAATTAATGCCTTTTTTTTAGAGTAGCAATACAAGCCAAACAAATACAGGAAAAACAAATCAAGCATAACGCAGAGATTGCTTGTATTATAGGCAACAGGACAGTGCTAAGTAAAGAGCGATATGGCCCCAATATATTATTTATGTATTTTTCACCAAGGCACTTCGTATAGAAGGAGTTGTCTTAGAAACTTCTAAAGGAGCTCGTTACATTGTAAATTAAAAACTCTGGTGCAAAGCAGTTGGAGGGCAACCAGCCCCACTCCCACGTCCATCAATTTGTTATATCCAATCGAAATTTTGAGATACATCTTTTGTTCAACATAGTTGAAGGGCCAGTAGCTGTTTCTCTGGGAATTTCAAGAATCCCCCACAGCCCTCGTGGCGAGGGCTGTAAGCTATGCAATTTTTCCCATCGTTTACATATAGCACTTGTTATTGAAAAAAGCGGACATGCTTGACCTTTAGAGTCTGATTGATGAAGAAAATTCAAGAAAATAAATTTAAGAGAATATTGAGGAGTGTTGAACTAAATTAAAACGAGGTATGTGCATTGGGTTTGTCAAAAGGACGTAACTCAGAAATTGATCAGTCGGCCAAAAAGCCAAAATTTGCACGCTACTACTACTACTACTACAACTACTGCTACAACTACCATTACAACTACTACTTCTTTAGTGAGTGCTACCGAGAAAGAAAATATTCAAGTGAAATACTGAGGCAATGTTGAAGGAAAAGATGAACTAAATAGAGAAATACTATTTGCATACAGATTGTCAAAAGGGCGCATCAGTAATATCTTTGGAACGGCTTACCGTATCGAGCTGAAACTTCCAGGGCTTAATGAGGTCACATTCAGTGACTAAATGCAACATGTCCATGCTACTACTGCTCTTAATGCTGCTAATGCTACTGTTAATGCTGCTACTAATACAACTGTACTACTGATACTGCTACTACTACCCCTGCGATGCTAGCACTAATAAGACTAAAGGTATGAAGGTAAAAATTTGAGAGAATATTGAGGGGAAATCTAAACTAGCTCAAAATACACTAAGTGCATGCAGATTGTCAAAAGGGTGAGTCATAGGAATGGATTAGGGTAACTTTCTTAGGGTAACTATCGATTAGTTCTAACTTTCAGGCAATGGTTCAAGGGGAAGAACCATTAACAAAAATATGCAAGTTACTATAAATACTACTACCACTGCTAGTACTACTACTACCACTGCTACCATCCTAACTACTGCTTCAACTGCAAAAACTACTATGGCTAAGAGTATTATGGTGAAAATTTCAGGAAGTGTTGACGGGGAAGTTGAACTAAATTCAAATACACTATAAAATACAGGTTATCAAAAATAAATATCGCCAATATAATAGCAACGGTTAATTGTATTAAGTTGAAACTTACAGGGCTTCATTAGAAGGATTTGAACTGACTAAAAGATAATATGTTAATGCTGCTACTGTTACTAGTACTAGTGCTATTACTACTAATACTACTACTATTCCTACAGCTAGTACTACTAATTCTCTTACTACTACTACTGTTACTACTACTACAACTAAGGTTAAGGGCATAGAAATGGAATTTTACGGGAATATTGAGGGGGGAGTTGAAATGAATGGGGAGTTTTATCTGGGGTGCGGCACATAAAGAACATTTAAACTTTAAATCGTAAAAAAACATAATCAAGTAAACTTTTTTTTAAATATTCTACAGCTTATCTATTGTCTAAGAAAATTTCTCAATGTCTAAAAAATCTCTATTGTCTAAAAAAATGAAATAATTCATAAAACGCTGTCTGAATGATATTGTCAAAAGAACGTATCAGAAAGATCTTAGGAACGACTTGGTGTGCCTAAGTTTAAACTTACAGGGCTTGTTGTGGGGGGGGGGGCTGTTGAACTAACCCAAAGGCAATATTTGCATCCTACTATTACTACTTTTAGTAATAATACTACTACTGCTAGTACTATAACCATTTCTACTATTACTGCTGCTGCAATAGCTAAGGCTATTCCTAATAATTCTACTGCTACTTCTACTGATGCTACTATTATTACTACTTGTACTACTACCACACTAATAAGTATTATCACACTAGTAGCCACACTAAGGGTATAAAAATGAAAATTTCAGGGAGCGTTTAAACAGTGTTGAACAAAATCAAAACACATTTTTTTGCGCATACAGGCTGTCAAAAGGATATATCATCAATGCCTTAGGATCAGTTCATGGTATTAAGTAAAACTTTTAGTAAGCGTTGAAGGGGCTGTTGAGAAAAACAAGCAAAGATGGTATCTCCATACTGCTACTAATGCTGCTTGCTATTAATACAACTATTGCTACCGCTGAAGGTAAGGGTGCTAAGATAAGACTTTAAAGGAATTTTTAGTAAGATGTTGAACTAAATAAAGACAAACTATGAGCATACTGATTGTCAAGAGGGTGCAACAGCAAAATCACAGGAACGGCTTATATTATCAAGTTGAAACTTTTTGGGTATGTTGTGACGGATTTTGAAATAGTCAAATGCACTGTGTATACTCCTTATACTCAAAGCCGTCAAATATGAGGGGGAGGGGGATGTCCTCCCCCAATGTTTTGGTCACTCGGTAAAAAAAAGGTGGTAAAATCGTGGCAAGAAGCACCAGGAATTTTGGGACGCCGCTAAAATTCTTTGTTCAATTCAATAAAGATCAAGAGAATACTGGCATGTCATCTACAGAAATTTTGAACTTAGTTGGTAAACACATCAGTTTTACCAACTCCTGCCATGATTTTATGGATGGTGCCACAATTTTCTATTGGGCACCATCTACAACATTCTATTGGGCACCATCTACAACATCTACAACTAAATAAACAACATTTAAATAGTGATATGATATGTACCAAAATCTAAATCTTGGCTGGTAAATGCCGCTGCTCTACCAACTTGTGCAGTGATTTTACATATTGTATTCGAAACGGACATTATGTTAATTATTGACAAAAACAGTTGGTAGAAATGACCAGCCAGCCGCTAAGATCCCTAGCCCCCCACCCTCCCCAATATTTTGGCTAGTAACGACACTGCTTATGCTATCATTAATATTGCCGTAACTAATGAGGTTAAGGGTATTAAGGCGAAACTCTTAGGGAAAATTTTTGGGGAAACAAAAAAACTACATGCATGCAGGTTTTTAAAAGGGCAAATTTGCCATATCACAGACAGTGCAGCGCCATCATAGAAACTTTTAAAGGGGCCTTTTTGATTGAAAATCAAAAGTTCTAGTAGCTTTTTGAAGATTCGAAAGAGATTGGAGGGCAAACAGGATTCCTTCCAAGCCCATCGAATCTCCAAACACATCCAATTGGAATTTTGAGATAGCCATTTTTTTTAATATAGTATAAAAGTCCAGTAGCTATGTCTCTCGGGATGTTGAAGATGTCACCCCCTCCACAGCCCTTAGAGCAAGGGCTGTTGAGATAGAATTTGTATTTGGAAAAGAAAGTCTGTTTGACCTTGCTGTTCAAAAAGACCAATTGCGTTCAAGTAAAGCACACAGAGAATGATGAGGGGAGTTTTGAACTACATCAAAACATTTTATGTGCTTGGAGGTTGGAAAGGTGGAAACTCAGGAATGACTGAGGATACTAAGTTGGAACTTAAAGGGAAAGATAAGGGGGTTGATCTAATGATGAAGGGCATGGTGAAAGGAATGTTGAATCAACCAAACGCCACTATATTGTCTAAAAAAATTGCTCAATTTATCATATTGAAAATGTAGCCTTAAAACAGATTTGAAGCATACCAAAGGCGTATAATCGAGATACGAAAGAGTTAAAGCATAAATGAAGATGTTTCTTTGAAATGAAACTGCAACAGGCTTCTGTATTGTAAATCTTACCATAAGTAATAAATATTTTGATTGACATTATTGAAGCCTATAAAAGTATTCTTATACTACTCCCCAGGGCAAAGTTTGGTTTGATTTTCCATTTTGTTTGGATAATTCTTTATTTATATTTAAAGCCAGATATAAACAGCTTAATAAAATGAGAAATGAGTTTACCAAAATATATATACACATAGCTGAAAGCCAAAATTTTAAGCTGGACCAAAGATATTTCCCAATAGCGCTTAAGATGTTCAAGGCATACATGCTCAGATGTAATCGCAGAAGGAATGTTTGAATAATTTTGGGATGAATTAAATTCCTATTTAGCCACTCTATTGCAGGTGTATTAATCTTAATTTCATCATTATGCTCCAAATTGTTCTCCAAATAAAGGGGAGGTTTTGAAACCTCTCCATGCCAAATTTTCTGAGCCCAGAAACTTCGCTTTGACCTACAGAGGCCTCTCAGGAAAACTTTTGAATTTTCGGATCCCCCTTCCCCATTAAATAAAATTTTCTCGATGCACAAATATTAATGTTCTCATAAAATTATATTTTTTGGTTGTTTTGGTGAACTGTGTCCCTGAGATATACAAGCAAGAAAATCTCTTTGTTAGGGTTTCCACATAACTATTACCTATAACTATGACTTGGTAGTATATAACTGTTGACTTGGTAACAACTATAACTTGACATAACTATGTCATTACTATGACTTGGTAATATAATTATTACCAAGTCATAGCCTATGAAGTGGATTTGGGATTTGCTTTGGTTTTCATTTGCGGAAAAAGAGAAGGTCCGTGGATCATAAAAGTTCTTTGGATAAAATCTATGAACGATCGAAATTTGAAGAAATTATAATATCCTCATCAAACTAATGCATTTTCTCACACCTTGTATTCTACCTGTGAAGGGGCGGTGGTTCTGGGAGCTTTATCTAAATTTTTTTTTATTCTTATGACTTCGAAGTTTTCCTTTTTGGGGAAAGAAGGTGGAGCTTTGCTCCAATGTATTTAATGTTTTTTGTGTGCTTAGAGTGTTTAATGTTTTCACTGTATTTATTGTTTTAAATTTTTCAAATTTCCTTCCTTATATATTAATGAATTGTGATTTCTCGGTGTTATGGTCTTAAAAAGTAATTTCGTCATCAATACCCCTTTTATGTGGAGGCACAATCATTACACCTAACTAGTATTTTGATTTTCTTGAGTAGGCTACCAAAGTTTCCAAGCGAAAACCCCGATCTCAGATATCTTGAAATTTCTTGGGCATAGATATTAGTAATCTGCTAGCACAACCGTTGGAAAATAATAACCACCCACATACCAAAAAACCGACTTCAGTTTTACTGTTTAAGACTGATGGAAAGAAAAGTAATATTTTTTTTTCTCTTTGCTTTTATTTTCTTAAATTTAACTTAAGGGAACAACTATCTTTGTTTCCAGTTTGTGTGGAAAACTGTCCTATTTTTCAATTACCAATTCGAGGGAAAAAAATAAGAACAGAAATGAGGAACTTGCTGTGACAAAAAAAAAATACTAATTTTACCGGATTATAAAGACTTCCTCTCGAAATGCTATGTTTTATTCGTTGATCCATGTTTTGATCCTTGAAGCTTGATCATAATCCTTTTATCACCCTGGAAACAAAAATCAGTCAGAAGTCATCACCATGGTAAATCTAGGATGTCAAATGAAGATAGTATAATTTTTTAACAACTTTCCAATTTAAATTTGCGTCGATGAAGAGGATGAAGAGGGGGGGTTTTCTCTAAAAAATTAATTGCATCCTGATAAGAGTTTAGTGAGAACCCAGATAGTAAATAAAAGGATTTTAGAAAAAGCATCAGACAGAAGAAGATGTAGACAGATAGAATATTGTAGAAAAGTAACAGATAGTAAAAGGTACCCGAATGTTCGAAACTCAAGCTTACTTTCTTTTACTCCCGGTCAAGGTTATGAAATCTCTGTAAATTAAAGATTTTTATGACTGCTTTACCCCTGGTTAAAATAAACTGAAGTGGTAAAGTCATTATCAAGCTTAAAGGTCATATTGAATATTTTCACATTTCTAAGATAATTACCAAAAGTTATTTATTAGGCTATTTTTAAACGAGGAACATCAGTAAGACAATGCTATTGTCACAAGACCATGTGGTTCTCGTATTGATAATACCATAGTGCTTTCCGTGATCTATAAATACCTTTCTGAGGCATAAACCTTCCATGACGTATAAAAATGTCTTTCATTAGTACTAAGAAAAAGCAAACTTAAGGAGTCAATTGCCCTTCGATTTGGGTTCGAACTCAAAATCAAGAAGCATAACATCGCTGTCATCCTTGAAAGCCATGCATAATATTTTAACACTTTTGAGATATACTTATGTCGACAACTTTTTGCTGCTCTGTTCTCAAAAGCAAGATTGGCAGAACAGCATAGACCTGAAGTATCAAGGGATGCTTAAACATATATTCCTTGGCTAATTCTACCGTTTGGAGGAGCTTAGTAAACGGTGCTTTGCAAGTACCTCGGAAGTGTAAAAAATGTTAGCCATTAATTTACATATGATAGTGGTGATATGGAACAATGCCTACAATTACATTCCCGAGGACACTGAATTGTGGTTAAAGATACTTTGTACCTAAAGACATACTTACCAGTTGAAAATATAAAAAAAAATGCATAAACTTCTGATTAAAATGTATCAACAAATTTCCATCTATCCAGAAAATAGACACCAAGGTTATCATTGCAAGAAATAAAATTGGGCCTAAGGGGGTTCCCTGGGGCACGCCATTATTGATTGGGAGGGGATCTGAACATACACTCGGGTATTGGAGGATTTACACTCTATTAGAAAGAAAGACGCAATTATTCTATTTAAATAGGAGTCAATTCCAAAGTCATTAGGCAGTTTTTCTACCAATATAGCACAGTTAATTAAATAAAAAGCTTTTTGCAAGCCCGCTGCAATAACATTGAGCCAGGTATTTGGTTTTTAAAGTGTGTTATATATTGTGTCATTAAGGTGAACAAGATAATAAGTTGTAGATGTAGAGCGTAAGTTTCATAATTTTCTTTGGTCAACATTTGGTATTATCTTCTAATTTCAACCATTTAGTTAAAAAGCTTTCTTATAACTGGGAAAAAACTGAAGCAAGAGTAATGGGATGGACACGATCAATATCTTGCATGTTACCTTTCTTTTTTACGGGAGTAATAAAGTGCTTGAAGGTAGTTAATAAGCCAAACAAATTCATTCATATCTAGGTGGTTTGTAGATTCATCGACAATATTGCATTCGAGAAGCCAAGCCTCAGCCCATTGACCAAGCAGTCCTAGATTGTTTTGTAGAAGGGCAATATTTTCACAGAACAAGGCGGATCAAATGAGCTTCAGGTCACCAGCATAGAGTGATAGTTTATTGACGATAGTGGAAGGAGCATCAGTGAAGAAGATATTAAAAAGTGTTGGACTGAAAACTCTTCCCTGAGGAACTCCACTCAAAAAATACCTAATTGAAGAGGGAATCCGGCTACCAGAATCATCAAATAACTGAACACATTGAGATCGCATGTAAAGAAAGCCTAGAATTTAGAGCTGGGACTTCTCTTCAAGCTTGAAAGAACATGATTTGATTACTAGTCGCTTGTGACAAACTTTATCAAAAGCTTTAGAAAAGTCAAGCAGGATCATGTCAGCAGGCATCCCTGTATCAAGTAAGTTCGTGATATGATCGCAAGATTCAAGGGAATTGGTATTAACAAATCTTCCAGAACGAATGTCGTGCTGTGAGCTTTGCAATAGATTAATTGCTTCAAGATGTCTAATAACTGCAGAATTGATTATTCTTTCAAGAACCTTAACTGATGTCATGCTAATCGGTCGGTAATTTTCGGCAAGGTCATTTCTGCCTTTCTTAAATGTAGGAACAATATTTGCAGTTTTCAAATCCAGAGGTAGTCTGGAAAGATTTAATGATAACTTGAACAGTAAGGAAAGAGGTTAAAACAAGCCTGTTTGACATTCACGGAGAATACGAAGATCAGTGCAGTCTAGACCAGCAGATTTATTCATTTTGAGGGACATAAGTCCATATTATTTGATACATCATATATAGAAAGTGGGGAAAAAACAAATGCAAATTCTTGGTTGAAAAATTTCAACGTTCAGCTCAAGATCAGCAACCGGTTGACTGTCTTGCAGGATATCTTTGACTGTGCGTCTGCTGCAACATTTTTAAGAGCCATAATGCAAGAAAGATTTAGTATTATCTCTAACTTACTCAGCCAATTGTTCCTCAAACCTTCTCTTCAACTGCTTGATATGGTTGGTTGTCAAATGACAGAAAGTTTTGAAGAGTTGATAATTTTCTAAGGTTTTCTTTTTCCTGTAACAAACCATGATCGACATTTTCTATTTAGCTTGTTTGTTTCAGTAGTTAAAAAAGATAGAGTTTTGGCATGTTTAGCCAAAAAATCCTAGTGCACGACTTTTCCACATGCAAAACTACAGTTTTCACATTAGACAAACTCTCATCAATATGATTTATGATAAGCTGTTCCCAATCAACATTGGCTAGTTTGTAATTGGCATAATTTCGTTGCTTGGAAGAGGGTTGTTTAGTAGGCTAACATAACTTTGAATTAATTACGATATGGTCGCTATTACCAACAGATGTGGTGATTAAATTCTTAATAAGACGGTCAGGATTACAGAGAACAACTAGATTAAGAGTAATGGAAACTTGACCTTCCTTGAAGCGAGTTGGTTGCGGAAGTGATTATCAGAGTGGGTATCTCACAAAATGGATATCTCAAAACTTTGTTTGGATGTGTTTGGGGAATTAATTGGCGTGGACGGGGGCTAGTTACCCTCAAATCACTTTTGACTCTTAAAAAGGACTCTAGAACTTTATATTTCCAGTCAAAAGCTCCTTCTCAAGTTTCTACGACAGCTGCTTCTATATGAAGTGCCTTGGTAACCACACTGTGCCCATATCGCTCCATAGGCTTACTTAGGCAGCGCTATTATGCTGCCTATGATGGTGAAGTATACGCTGCTGAGCCATCATAAGAAAATTCATTTAAAATGAGGCCTTTTTTTGTTTTAATAAAATTAAGTGAAAATTAAATTTAAGTGAATATTGTGATTAATAGCCGTCCTCCCTGAAAAAGGGCACAGAAGTAAAGCGAAAAAATAAAATAAGTCCAACTCATGGGGAAAAAATTAGTTTTTTTTAATGAGATATGGCATGAATGAACATATTTTTCTGTCAGTCCTAGATATAATTCAGTAAAGCGATGAAGTGATTTTTGGTTTTCATTTTTTCCCCCTCTCTAACAAGGAACTGGATATTGAGTCTTTATTGGTTCCTTTCTTTAATATTCTATTTTCTAGTGGAAGACAAATAGTAATACAGCCAAAATATTTGCTGAGGTATTGTTTTTATTGGAAATACACCTCATAACCTCTTGTTTTCGTTTGAGTTTTTATAATTAGTCCTTTGACTTTCCTTAGTTACGCTAAATTGGGTTGGTTGTTTTTTTGCTTTTTTTTATCAAAGATGAAATCATGGTTCCTTTGTTATTGGTGCCCCAAGCTTTCTGGTCGTACTGCGTATTCGTACAACAAACTAAAAGATGATAATAGGCTAAAGGGGTTCGCAAAAGGAGATAACTGGGAAAAAATGATTTATTTGGTAGCTCAGACGTTTTGTGCCTGAGCTCTAGATATAAAAACAGAAGAAAGAAGGAACAAATTTCCAAAGTCTATACATAGAATAAAAGATTGTTAACTTTGGAGACACAAAATAAACGCATGTCTCTCAGGGGGTTAAACCTATTCTTTGTCTTTGTGCCAATCACTTCCCAGTCCCCTCCCACCAAACGATAATCCTGGCTAGTAGTATGCGTCGTCTGGATTCTGATACTCCTATAGCAATCTTCATGTTATTTGCGTAGACATATAGCAATTACCATGCTATTCTGGGCCCTTACGTTCATTCCTATGCTGTTTGGGGCCTTCGTTATACTATGTTCCGTCTTGTACTTGTTACATAACATGTTATGAAGGACAAGTTTTTCTGACGCAATTTACCAGATTTGTAATTCAAGGTATATACATGTCTTGGTGACATTTTTGCAAAAAGGGATAATGAGATTCGCAAATTGGACGAGCGAGGATAGTACGAATTGCTTGTGAAAAACCCCGGATGAATTAGTTGAAAATAAAGTTTTAACGGACAAGTTTTTCTGACACAATTTACAGACCAGATTTCTAGTTCATATATTTTTTGATAACTTGATAGGTGATTTGAATAAAAGGAATTCAAATATTTTGTCTATGAAATAGAAGCTAACTCAATTTGCGAAAAGGTATTCCATTTGCACAACTCTGATCTGATTGAATTGTCGCCGACAATGAGATTTAATCACTGCTAAGCCTATTGTTATTGCGAAAGGGTTACCCAATTTACTTCTTAGTGTTAAATGACAGATTTCCAAATACGAACATTTTGAAAAGCAGACAAAAAAATTGGACACTATAATCAGAATTATTTGATTAACATTTAAAAAGGGTAATGAGATATGTGGTCTGTATAATACACAAGTGATGTTTGATAATTATTGTCAATTTAAAATAGGATCTAACGTTCCCTTCGTCCCCCCCCCCCTCATTTCTGGGGGCCGGGAGGGGGGGGGTCAATTTTGGAGGCCCGAAGGAGTTGTTAACTCAGGTAATTTGTTATAAATTTGAAAAATGCCTAACGAAGAATCGGAAATGTATTTTTTCTTTACATGGTGTTCGTTCAAAAAGCGAGGATTTCTGTTAAATAAATAATTCTTATATTTTTTCCGTTCAATTGAAAGCGAGGATTTCTGTTAAATAAATAATTGTTATACCTTTTAAAATAGCTTTACGGGGTTTGAGGGACTCTGTTGTTTTATTCCGTGTGATTTTTTTTTACATGGTGTTCGTTCAAAAAGCGAGGATTTCTGTTAAATAAATCATTCTTATATTTTTTCCTTGCAATTGAAAGCGAGGATTTCTGTTAAATAAATAATTCTTATACCTTTTAAAATAGCTTTACGGGGTTTGAGGGACTCTATTGTTTTATTCCGTGTGATTTTTTTCTTTACATGGTGTTCGTTCAAAAAAGCGAGGATTTCTGTTAAATAAATAATTGTTATACCTTTTAACTTTACGGGGTTTGAGGGACTTTGTTGTTTTATTCCGTGTGATTTTTTCTTTACATGGTGTTCGTTCAAAAAGCGAGGATTTCTGTTAAATAAATAATTCTTATATTTTTTCCGTTCAATTGAAAGCGTGGATTTCTATTAAATAAATAATTGTTATACCTTTTAAAATAGCTTTACTGGGTTTGAGGGACTCTGTTGTTTTATTCCGTGTGATTTTTTCTTTACATGGTGTTCGTTCAAAAAGCGAGGATTTCTTTTAAATAAATAATTCTTATATTTTTTTTCCGTTTAATTGAAAGCGAGGATTTCTGTTAAATAAATAATTGTTATACCTTTTAAAATAGCTTTACGGGGTTTGAAGGACTCTGTTGTTTTATTCCGTGTGATTTTTCTTTACATGGAGTTCGTTCAAAAAGCGAGGAATTCTGTTAAATAAATAATTGTTATACCGTTTAAAATAGCTTTTCGGGGTTTGAGGGACTCTATTCTTTTATTCCGTGTGATTTTTTCTTTACATGGTGTTAGTTCAAAAAAGCAAGGATTTCTGTTAAATAAATAATTGTTATACCTTTTAAAATAACTTTACGGGGTTTGAGGGGCTCTGTTGTTTTATTCCGTGTGATTTTTTCTTTACACGGTTTTCTTTACATGGTGTTCGTTCAAAAAGCGAGGATTTCTGTTAAATAAATAATTCTTATACATTTTAAAATAGCTTTACGGGGTTTGAGGGACTCTGTAGTCTTATTCCGTGTGATTTTTTCTTTACATGGTGTTCGTTCAAAAAGCAAGGATTTCTGTTAAATAAATAATTCTTATATTTTTTCCGTTCAATTGAAAGCGAGGATTTCTCTTAAATAAATAATTCTTATACCTTTTAAAATAGCTTTACGGGGGTTTGAGAGACTCTATGTAAATATTTATCGGGGTTTTATTTTTTCTGTTCAATTATTTTCAGTGTAAGCCAATATAACTACCTCATTCTTTTATTCTAACTTAACTTGTAGGAATAGGACCTCTAGAATAAGGATTCATTCCCTCGACTAAATCAGTTTATTCATGTATAATGGTGAACAAAAGACTGTTAATTCACCGTATTCTTCTTCTTCTTATCTAGCTAAACGTTGCGCTGTGTTTGTCACACCAACTAGTAAATATTTATCGGGATTTTATTTTTCCGAAAGACTATTAATTCACCGTATTCTTCTTCTTCTTATCTAGCTAAACTTTGCGCTGTGTTTGTCACACCAACTAGTAAATATTTATCGGGATTTTATTTTTCCGTTCAATTATTTTCAGTGTAAGCCAATATAATGCTAGGGGGAGTAAAAATGGTAGTTATTTAGTACCCGGTAAACAGGTGACTTGATATGCTTCATTAGAAGTAGGTTATTGCTAATGATACCTCCCCGACAGATATTTTTATGGCTCTAACAATTGTACTCTATGCTTGCCCAGAGACACGATGTGGCTTTCCCACTATTGTTCTATGGCCGGTTATCGACACTACCTAGTTTATTGCATGTATTAAATCAGTATTTTTTACACAGTGGAACGATAAACACATAACTAATATCTCTAAAAAAGTGAAGATGAAGCATTTTAAGAAAGTGTGTTCACATGATAGTGTTATTGTAGCATTGAATGCTGACAAGGAGAAGTATTTAAACTATGAAATAAGTACAAGTGGTAGCACTATCTGAAACATATGCATGTACCGTCATGACAGTAAGGAATTGAATTTCTCTGTAGTACCAAAAAAAATTCAACTGTTATGATGGTGGATATTTGAGAGTGAGATCTCTGGAGATGATTGCACTCAAAGACAATGCCAACGTAAAAATAATCGTTGATAAAGAAGCGCATCTTCTTGCTAGTGCTTGTGGTAACATGTTACCCAGTGTTAAACCATATCGTCAGCTTTCGGGTATTAGTATTCAAATAAAAGCAAAGACGAAAAAAAGGCCTACTCTTCTACTAATATCATAAACCATATCTTGTCTACGTGCCGGAACTATTACCTGTGTAAAAATAGTGTGATAATAGACAGTGAAATTGCTAGAAAAATAAAAAGGACATTGGCAGAAAATATCACTAAGGAATATAAAGATGAATCGATGAAAAACAAAGTACCAGCAAACGTTACTGCCATTGATCAAACAGTGAATGAATCAAATAATACCAAAGACGAAAAGCATATTGACCCTGTCGATGACACACCTATAAAAATTGTGTATGAATCAAAATGGAATAATGATTATTCTACTGATTACGAACTAAGAGAAGACAACAGCTATACTATCAAGAGAGAACATGGTGAAGCATTTTATGGAACAGATTCAAAATGTCCAAAGTTGTTCAATTCTACATGACATTATTTCATTAAAAATATATTATGCCTTACATTGTTATGTGTTCATTATTTTTAGAGTAAGCTAGCATATCGAACGTTTAGAATGTCTATTAAAACATCGGAGATGTAAGAAAAGGAATTTACATACATCATATATTGGATAGATAGGTTAACATAGAGAAAATCTAGGTATAAGAATGAATAAATTCTCTATCAACATCTATTGACAGATACTTGGGATAGCATTGACAAAATCAAAGTATCGTAAGTAGCAAACTCTTTCTTGAATTCAACTCATGGGATTTCTTGAATTAAATATCAAAACAATAAAGAGTTTATTACTTACTTGCGATTTTATCATGATTTCTCGAATTAAATATCTGTATTTTGCCCAGGAAGCGAATTCAAGAAAGCGATTGTTACTTACAATTTCTTCACAATTTAATGAAAAGAATAGAACTATTCTAAAGAATAAAGACGGGTTAAGCTTAAAGATATTTATTGCTGAAACGTATTAACAGATTTTTTTTTTTGAGAAAAAAAACACAACAACGAATGTTTACATAAAAATAGTACTTAGAGTTCACTCTTAAACATCCACAAACGATGGTCTCATGATATAGAATAGTTTTTCCCATGTCTTATGGATTTATCAGGTATGTTCTTAGGTATCCACTGTGTGAAGAACCTAACCTAGTCTTCAGGACGGTGATAACCCCCCTCAAATTTAGGACACTTAAACTCTTCTAGATTGAAAAGTGGAATCCTAGGATCACACTTTTGAATTAAAACTTTATCTGTAGGTACATTGCCCTTTACGTAGAGTGCTTCAACCCCGAAAAAGCTGCAAATTTCACTGACTTCCTCCTGAATATTTCTCAGTTCCTGACCAGCATTATTAAATGGTGTAATCACTCTACCGTAGAATCCCAGTCTGTTTATATGACGTAATGTAGTACTCCACAAGCTTTTATCATACTCAAACATGTTATAGTTCACTAGCCAATGATAACAGTCAATTTCTTCGAGTTCCATAGACAATAATAAAAAATGCACATTCAAATATAATACCACAAGATGATTTTTTCAAACTGATAAATTCTGTGTCATACAGTCCTATCATCTTGGAAGTTATTAATGTAGTTGTTAAGTAGAAAAATACTTCATCAAACTTTTATACCTTCGCTCAATGTTGAATGGAGTTATGGCTATGGGGGATGAGCCCTAAAACCATCTGAATTCATTGTGGGGAGGAGTCATAAAACCCTTGGAAGTCATTGCGGGGAAGAGTCATTGAACTCTCGGTATCTATTGCATGTAAATAAAGTCTGGAAATTTCAATAACAGAACAATTCTTTTTTTCTCTTTGTCTATGAAAAAATTATTAGTATACAGAAATTTCATTAAAGAAATTATCAAAAAATTGTAACTTAGTAGCAAATTCTTTCTTGAATTCACCTGCTGGATAAACAAAAAGACATTTCGTTCAAGAAATTATGACAAAATTCTAAGTAAGTAACACACTCTTTATTGTTTTCACGAGTTAGATATACGATGTAGAAATACAATTTTCACTTAGCTACACGATGTAGAAATTTAATTCAAGAAATTATGAAAAAATTTTCAGTAAGTAACAATTTCTTTCTTGAAGTCAACTCTTGGATACACAATACGGAAATTTCATTCAAGAAAATATGAAAATATTTGTAAGTAAGTAACAAGCTCTTTATTGATTTCACCTCAGATACTTCCCTTACACCTCATTTGATTACACCTCAATATACAGTACAGATACTTCATTCAAGAAACGTGATTAAAAATGTTTTGAAACTACATGCTATTTGCATGCCTTTCCTTGGCACCTTTCCAAACGAGCGGGGATTCCCCACTGGTTCCTACACATTGCAAAAAGTGAGCAGTAAGAAAACTCCATGTTTTCAACCAGACTGGTTTTTTAGACAACAACCATTTGTAGGGACCAGTAAGAGACAGCGGAGGTTGCTCAATTTACGATAACTTGATTGGCGATTGGTTACCCACCGCGACGGCGCATACATAGTGAGAGAGACATGCAAAGTCAACATAGCTTTATTTCATTTTTTTAAGGTTAATTTAGCCGAGGTTACGTGCGCGCACGTAACCTCTTCTAAATTAACCTTAAAAAAAATGAAATGACGTGCGCGCACGTAACCTCGTCTAAATTAACCTTAAAAAAAATGAAATAAAGCTAGGTTGACTTTGCATGTCTCTCTCACTATGTATGCGCCGTCGCGGTGTGTAACCAATCAAGTTATTGTATATTGAGCAACCTCCGCTGTCTCTTATTGGTCCCTAAAAATGGGTGTTGTCTAAAAAACCAGTCTGGTTGAAAACGTGGATTTTTCGTACTGCTCACTTTTTGCAATGTGTAGGAACCAGTGGGGAATCCCCGCTCGTTTGGAAAGGTGCCAAGGAAAGGCATGCAAATAGCATGTAGTTTCAAAACATTTTTAATCACGTTTCTTGAATGAAGTATCTGTACTGTATATTCAAGAGGTGAAATCAATAAAGAGCTTGTTACTTACTTACAAATATTTTCATATTTTCTTGAATGAAATTTCCGTATTGTGTATCCAAGAGTTGACTTCAAGAAAGAAATTGTTACTTACTGAGAATTTTTTCATAATTTCTTGAATTAAATTTCTACATCGTGTAGCTAAGTGAAAATTGTATTTCTACATCGTATATCTAACTCGTGAAAACAATAAAGAGTTTGTTACTTACTTAGAATTTTGTCATAATTTCTTGAACGAAATGTCTTTTTGTTTATCCAGCAGGTGAATTCAAGAAAGAATTTGCTACTAAGTTACAATTTTTTGATAATTTCTTTAATGAAATTTCTGTATACTGAGAATTTTTTCATAGACAAAGAGAAAAAAAGAATTGTTCTGTTATTGAAATTTCCAGACTTCATTTACATGCAATAGATACCGAGAGTTCAATGACTCTTCCCCGCAATGACTTCCAAGGGTTTTATGACTCCTCCCCACAATGAATTCAGATGGTTTAAGGGCTCATCCCCCATGGCCATAACTCCATTCAACCTTGAGCGAAGGTATAAAAGTTTGATGAAGTATTTTTCTGCTTAACAACTACATTAATAACTTCCAAGATGATAGGACTGTATGACACAGAATTTATCAGTTTGAAAAAATCATCTTGTGGTGTTATATTTGAATGTGCATATTTATTATTGTCTATAAAACTCGAAGAAATCGACTGTTATCATTGGCTAGTGAACTACAACATGTTTGAGTATGATAAAAGCTTGTGGAGTACTACATTACGTCTTATAAACAGACTGGGATTCTACGATAGTGATTACACCACTTAATAATGCTGGTCAGGAACTGAGAAATGTTCAGGAGGAAGTTAGTGAAATATGCAGCTTTTTCGGGGTTGGAGCACTCTACGTAAAGGGCAATGTACCTACAGATAAAGTTTTAATTCAAAAGTGTGATCCTAGGATTCCACTTTTCAGTCTAGAAGAGTTTAAGTGTCCTAAATTTGAGGGGGGTTATCAGTGTTTTGAAGACGAGGTTAAGTTCTTCTCACAGTGGATATATAAGAACATACCGGATCGTGATTAATCAAAAAGACATGTTATAAACTATTTTGTATCAAAAAACCATCGTTTATGGTTGTTTAAGAGTGAACTCTCAGTGCTATTTTTATGTAAACATTTGTTGTTGTGTTTTTTTTCTCAAAAAAAATCTGTTAATACGTTTAAGCAATAAATATCTTTAAGCTTAACCCGTCTTTATTCTTTAGAATTGTTCTATCCTTTTCATTAAATTGTGAAGAAATTGTAAGTAACAATCGCTTTCTTGAATTCGCTTCCTGGACACAATACAGATATTTACGTCGAGAAATCATGATAAAATCGCAAGTAAGTAATAAACTCTTTATTGTTTTGATATTTAATTCGAGAAATCCCATGAGTTGAATTCAAGAATGAGTTTGCTACTATACGATACTTTGATTTTGTCAATGCTATCCCAAGTATCTGTCAATAGATGTTGATAGAGAATTTATTCATTCTTATACCTAGATTTTTTCTATGTTAACCTATCTAACCAATATATGATGTATGTAAATTCCTTTTCTTACATCTCCGATCTTTTAAAAGACATTCTAAACGTTCGATATGCTAGCTTACTCTAATAATAATGAACACATAACAATGTAAGGCATAATATATTTTTAATGAAATAATGTCATGTAGAATTGAACAAATTTGGACATTTTGAACCTGTTCCATAAAATGCTTCACCATGTACTCTCTTGATAGAATAGCTATTGTCTTCTCGTAGTTCGTAATCAGTAGAATAGTCATTATTCCATTTTGACTCATACACAATTTTTATAGGTGTGCCATCGACAGGGTGAATATGCTTTTCGTCTTTGGTATTATTTGATTCATTGACTGTTTGATCAATGGCAAAAATGTTTGCTGGTACTTTGTTTTTCATCGATTCATCTTTATATTCCTTAGTGATATTTTCTCCCAATGCCCTTTTTATTTTTCTAGCAATTTCACTGTCTATTATCACACTATTTTTACACAGGTAACAGTTCCGGCACGTAGACAGAATATGGTTTATGATATTAGTAGAAGAGTAGGCTTTTCTTTTCGTCTTTGCTTTCATTTGAATGCTAATAACCGAAAGTTGACGATATGGTTTAAAACTGGGTAACATGTTACCACAAGCAATAGCAAGAAGATGCCCTTCTTTATCAACTATTATTTTTACGATGGCATTCTCTTTGAGTGCAATAATCTCCGGAGATCTCAATGTTGCATATCCACCATCATAAGAGTTGAATTTTTTGGTACTCCAAAGAAATTCAATTCCTTACTGTCATGACAATGCACGCCTACGTTTCCGATAGTACTACCACTTGTACTTATTTCATAGTATAAATACTTCTCCTTGTCAGCAGTCAATGATAAAATAACACTATCATGTGAACATACTTTCTTAAAATGCTCCATCTTCACTTTTTTAGAGATATTAGTTATATGTTTATCGTTCCACTGTGTAAAAAATACTGATTTAATACATGCAATAAACTAGGTAGTGTCGATAATCGGCCATAGAGCAATAGTGGGAAAGCCACATCGTGTCTCTGGGCAAGCATAGAGTGCAATTGTTAGAGCCATAAAAATATCTCTCGGGGAGGTATCATTAGCAATAACCTACTTCTAATAAAGCATATCAAGTCACCTGTTGACCGGGTACTAAATAACTACCATTTTTACTCCCCCTAGCATTATATTGGCTTACACTGAAAATAATTGAACGGAAAAATAAAATCCCGATAAATATTTACTAGTTGGTGTGACAAACACAGCGCAACGTTTAGCTAGATAAGAAGAAGAAGAATACGGTGAATTAATAGTCTTTCGGAAAAATAAAATCCCGATAAATATTTACTAGTTGGTGTGACAAACACAGCGCAATGTTTAGCTAGATAAGAAGAAGAAGAATACGGTGAATTAACAGTCTTTTGTTCACCATTATACATGAATAAACTGATTTAGTCGAGGGAATGAATCCTTATTCTAGAAGTCCTATTCCTACAAGTTAAGTTAGAATAAAAGAATGTGGTAATTATATTGGCTTACACTGAAAATAATTGAACAGAAAAAATAAAACCCCGATAAATATTTACATAGAGTCTCTCAAACCCCCGTAAAGCTATTTTAAAAGGTATAAGAATTATTTATTTAACAGAAATCCTCTCTTTCAATTGAACGGAAAAAATATAAGAATTATTTATTTAACAGAAATCCTTGCTTTTTGAACGAACACCATGTAAAGAAAAAATCACACGGAATAAAACAACAGAGTCCCTCAAACCCCGTAAAGCTATTTTAAAAGGTATAAGAATTATTTATTTAACAGAAATCCTCGCTTTTTGAACGAACACCATGTAAAGAAAACCGTGTAAAGAAAAAATCACACGGAATAAAACAAATGAGTCCCTCAAACCCCGTAAAGCTATTTTAAAAGGTATAACAATTATTTATTTAACAGAAATCCTCGCTTCTTTGAACGAACACCATGTAAAGAAAAAATCACACGGAATAAGACAACAGAGTCCCTCAAAGCCCGTAAAGCTATTTTAAAATGTATAACAAGAATTTATTTAACAGAAATCCTCACTTTTTGAACGAACTCTATTTAAAGAAAATATCACACACAATAAAACGACAGAGCCCCTCAAACCCCTTAAAGCTATTTTAAAATTTATAAAAATTATTCATTTAAAAAAAATCCTAGCTTTCAATTAAACGGAAAAAAAATATAAGAATTATTTATTTAAAAGAAATCCTCGCTTTTTGAAAGAACACCATGTAAAGAAAAAACACGGAATAAAACGACAGAGTCCCTAAAGCCCCGTAAATCTAATTTAGAAGGTATAACAATTATTTATTTAACATAAACCCTCGCTTTCAATTGAACGGAAAAAATTTAAGAATTATTTATTTAACAGAAATCCTCGCTTTTTGAACGAATACCATGTAAAGAAAAAAATACATTTCCGATTCTTCGTTAGGCGTTTTTCAAATTTATAACAAATTACCTGAGTGAACAACTCCTTCGGGTCTCCAAAATTGACCCCTCCTCTCCCAGCCCTCAGAAATGGGGGGGGACGAAGGGAACGTTAGATCCTATTTTAAATTGACAATACTTATCAAACATCACTTGTGTATTATACAGATCACATATCTCATTACCCTTTTTAAATGTTAATCAAATAATTCTGATTATAGTGTCCAATTTTTTTGTCTGATTTTCAAAATGTTCGTATTTGGAAATCTGTCATTTAACACTAAGAAGTAAATTGGGTAACCCTTTCGCAATAACAATATGCTTAGCAGTGATTAAATCTCATTGTCGGCGACAATTCAATCAGATCAGAGTTCTGCAAATGGAATACCTTTCCGCAAATTGAGTTAGCTTCTATTTCATAGACAAAATATTTGAATTCCTTTTATTCAAATCACCTATCAAGTTATCAAAAAATATATGAACTAGAAATCTGGTCTGTAAATTGTGTCAGAAAAACTTGTCCGTTAAAACTTTATTTTCAACTAATTCATCCGGGGTTTTTCACAAGCAATTCGTACTATCCTCGCTCATCCAATTTGCGAATCTCATTATCCATTTTTGCAAAAATGTCACAAAGACATGTATATACCTTGAATTAGAAATCTGGTAAATTGCGTCAGAACAACTTGTCCTTCATAACATGTTATGTAACAAGTACAAGACGGAACATAGTATAACGAAGGCCCCAAACAGCATAGGAATGAACGTAAAGGCCCAGAATAGCATGGTAATTGCTATATGTCTATGCAAATAACATGGAGATTGCTATAGGAGTATCAGAATCCAGACGACGCATACTACTCTGGCTCACTCTGATATAGGAGATCCAGGGTAAAAGATTTAGAAGGAAATGGAACAAATTTAATATATCTTCATTCTCGTTTCAAACTTGTCTCCATTTAGATCTGCAATTTATGGTATCTCTCCATTCTTGAAAAATCCTTGTCATTTTACAGCAAATCGGTCTAAATGACTATCAATTTTATTCATAAGAGACTAGATAGCCTTCATCTAACTCTGGCTCTTAATGAACGTAATATTATTTTTAATAGCTTCATTCTTGCAAACAAAAATTCATTGCTGGACTTTTATGCTTACTTTTATGCTTTGAATGTTACATCTCTGATTTTTGTTTGTACTTCCTGATGTACTTCCTGATTTTTGTTTGTAAGCCTATAATTTGTAAATTGTGAAAATTGAGTTAACGAAGAGACTTTGTCACAATCCAACTACGAATCAAACTATTTTCCCTTTAAAGGAAACTGTCATAAGGAAACTTAGTATTTTGTTTTTTCTTAACAGTAGACATCTAAAAACAGGACCGCCCAAGTTAATTTTGGTTTTAACCTCATAAGACCTAAGGTGAAACCTGGCTGACAATCCATACCAAGTTTCTCAAAGATAAAATTAAAATTTTCCTCTGCCATTGGTGCCCATACTATCTGGTCCTACCGCTTACTCGTAAAACAAACTAAATAGCCAAAGTCAAAATACTGTTAGTTCAAGCATAGGCTGACTCAGGTCAGTGTCTGACCTGATTCAGGCTCAGGTCAGACATTGACCTGAGTGGAGGGGGTATCAACTTCTTGGAGGGAAGGACGAAGGATCGATAAAGTGTACTTTTAAGTGCACCATTTTAGAATGACAAAGTTGAATGAGTTCCTCAACCACCCTTTTCAATTCACTTCACTCTTTAATTCACTCTTTTCCACTCTCTGTTCCCACCCACTGAGTTGAGAGGATGAACCTTTCATTTTAAAATATTAGTAGAATAAATAGGTGCTATGCAATAGAATGAAACAGTTTGTAATCAATTGTGTACACAAACTGAGGGTGAGCCTTTTCAATGGGAAGAGAATATATAAAAATGTGTAATACAGGTAAAAATTCTATATCACTTCTAAAATTGCTGGGAACTTGAAGCAGGAATATCAGGCTCCTATCTACAAATTCATAAAAATTAATGTTTTCACCGTGATATAACTTAACATTTACGTTGTATCTTTTTTTTCCCTGGAGTCTTTCCTTCGTAAAAAAATAGTTAAGACCCAAGAAAGGATTTTTGGATTTCATACACCCTCTTCTCGAGGAAAAAATTTAGGGCATAAATGGCTTTATGGTTAGGGCTTTATGGTTATTTAAAGTTTGCAAGAAAAAATTCTCGTATTTGAGGCATTGTTAAAAAAGATAACTTCAGCTTACAGAACAGGTGGTTAAGGAATGTATTGAATCAACCCTCTTCCATATTGTGATGGACGAAATATGATATAAAAACTAATAAAAATAAATTTAAAAAACAGGTGAAAATAAGACTGAAGCACAAAACTTAAAATGAACAGTAATTAAACTTAATACGAAGGGTCTGAAACCTCATGGAGAAGCAAACCCCCTGCACACGCTTTAAAATAAAGTTTTCAACGTATATACAAATATATTAATCAGACTGAATAAAAAATAAGTCAAACTCTATTTAGCTTATCATGAGGAGGGCCTCCTACTTTTTTTAAGTTTTAATGTCACTCTTTACTTTCATTTGAAACTATATATTTAATTTGATTATTATCAAATATGAAAATGTAAAACTTAGTTGCCGAAAACGTTTCATTCGTCGGCCAATGGCGCAGTTTTTAACATTCCACATTTTGGGAACATTTTTCTCTGTATTATTTTTTTAATCTCAAAATATGTTCTTTATTTGATCACCACAAAAAATTTCTGTATGGATTTAATAGTCAATAATGAGGTATTTCTACACTAGAATCTAAAACAATTTCAACAATGTGGTTTCGGTACGGTGCTGATTTCTAAAGTCGTTAGTAGGCGTATGTGAACTGTTAGTAAATATACTTTGGTATTGTACCATCAACATTTGAAACTACCAAATAAATCATACAGAATAGAGATTTAAATCATACAGAATAGAGATACCGCATTTTCAGGGTTTACAATAATTTCCTTGTCAATTTTTATCAGGAAACAGAGATTCTCTCATCTCATTTGAAACTCAGAAATATTTTCTATCTTCTTCCAGGAAAGTAGTTACTTGTTAACAAACATTGACAGATTGTCTGTCACTCCAATAACTTAGGTCTAATCTACAATATATCAACATAGGGGTCTTGAGAGAAAAAAAAGATCGATAATTGTGTCCCATTTCCTTATAAAAATCTTCTTTACCGGATTTCCTATGCTATAAAGAAATAATAGAAGGACATTTATAGGACCAAGAAATGGAACTAGGAAGTAAACTAAGTAACGACTACCATTGAATAGGCCAACCCGCTATGACATATCCTTTACATTGTGTAGTAGAAAGATGTATATTCCTTATTGGTTTGGATAATCTAAAGCCTTGTCTGATTTATTATATTTCATAAGTGAAGCAAAACTTAATGATTCAGAAACTTAAAATTCTTTAAAGCAAAGAATAGAAAGAAGAAGGAGCACTTTTATGATATATAAAAAGGGAAGACTAAGGATTGGGAATAGAAGTAGAGCCCCCCCCTCCAGAAAAATGAATATAAATGTATATCTAATCTCTTTAAATGAGCAATAGTTAGGTAGGTATGAATTTATAAGTTTTTTTCGATAATGGCTCTATATTTTTTTTAGGGGGGGGCGAATTTGTGATATTGTGACCTGCAAAAACGATCTAGATAGGTCACGATTTTGAGAAAATTTTTTGAGAGCCATAATTTATGGAAAAAAGACTCCCGTGAGTGACGTCATATTTATGAGCACGTTTCAAAAGCATACATACTTCATTTTTGCCTCAGGATTGGTTGTATTGTTCTTAGTGTCTATGATGCAGAAAAATATACACAAAAAAATATACCTAAGCATAAAATTCCCAATGTAATGAGTATTTAGGAAAGGTGTTTTCAGCAGTTTTATAATGCCTAGAGGACAAAATGTAAATTAACAATTGCTTAAATTAAATAAACTGGACCACCAAATGAGAAAAGATCAAAACGGCGACCTGAAAAAGTGAAGCAGAAAGACATATTATGTTCGAAGAATAACGTCATCGCAATTTCGACATCATTGAACTCTGGGGCAAAACACAGAACAAATCTATTAAGATCCGAAAACTATATAAGTATTACTTAAAAGTCCGTAGGACCCAGGCTGTAAATATTCACTGTGGAGTCCTCCATTTTCTCGATAAAAGATTAGCCAACAAAGATGGTTGATTTGGAGGTTGCTGCTTGCTTTGTTGAATTGCATTGCCACCGTCACAATTTCAATATGAACTTTTTTGGCCTATAATGGGATGTCACATTTTCTCTAAAGAGTCCCACAAACAAATTCAAAACTCCAAATAATGTCTTGCTTTAGCTTCATTGACCTTTTCACCAAGGACAGGAAAAGCTGACTTCGCTCCAGCGCACTGAAAAGTCTACCTACTCTTCTACTTATTATGCTCCATACCCGAAACAAAGGATAAATGTAGTCAACTTAAAGTTGCTAGTTTTTGAAAATTGTGTACATACTTACTTTTACCATCCAATTGCTGTCAAAGCCTAATACATAAGCTAATTAATGAACGAAACAGGGTCATGGCAGCAAACAAAAAGCTGCTCAAAACAACAATTCAACAACGCATTAAAAAAAAGCAACTTCCATCCACACATCAAAAAATTTAAGGATTGGCCCTCTCTCTTTTCCATAAAAAATTTTCGTATGTTTTATTCTCAATTTCATTTACTTTCTAATGCTTTTAGTTGTCCCTAAATTATTCAAAACCATTTTTGAAATGAACCGTCATTAGATACTACCTCAGTTCACAATAAGTCTTACCTTAAACCCAGCAGTCCGTGACAGGGTCCTAAAGTGAATAAGATACTCACCAGCTTCTCAACGCATGGGGGCGTGACTGAAGACCATCTATCGCTCTTACCAATTGCCATCCCAAAATGTTTTCATCTTTCTCGTAGTGCTAGAAAATTACTCCTCCCTGACTTATACCAGGTAATTTTATCGCTATTCAACCTTATTTTAAAATAAATATTTTAGTCCCAGATCTCCTTTAATTGGCAGTAAACTCCAATGACGTTGAGACTGCAGTTATGCACAGCCATTTTTCAAATTCCACGTCTTCTACCACTGCCTCTACTAATTTCACTACATTTCCTATCCCCAGGGCTATCCCCATATGTTCATTCCAAACATTTGATGGCCAAAAACCATTTAAAGCTGATCTCACCTGTAAAGACCGCGAACTTTTTCATCTATCCTGCAACATATCATGATAAGCTGTATTTACTTACCTATTATTTAACATGTTTAATATGTTTTATGTTTGGTAAAGTTCTACGAAATCATATTATTCAGTTAGGAATAAAGTGAATACACCATTCGATGCCTTTTTTTATGCTGATTACGAATATAATAATCATTTCTATCGGAAATGAATTTCAGCCCCCCCCCCAATATATGCCAATTCCGGGTTAGGTTAGGTTAGGTTAGGTTAGGTTGGGTTAGGTTTGGTATATATAGGGGGGGGGGCTGAAACTCATTTCCAATGGTAATTCTTGTTATAGTTGGTCTCAGCATAAAAAAGGCATCAAATGGTTCAGTCACTTTATTCGTAACTCAATAATATGATTTCGTAGAAATTTACCTTATGTTTTAATATATTTAATATGTTTATGTGTTCCTGAGACATTGCAGATACATTTTTTCACAATCTGAGTGAATGTATTGTCTTTTGACTTAGTTTAACACCCCAGACAACATGCCCAAAGATTTTCAACGTAACATCATTAGCAGTTCCTGAGATAGTGTAGATACGCCCTTTTTAAATTTGAGCACTCCTAGAAGGTTTTTATTTGTTTTAGTATCCCCCCTGAACATTCATTTGATTTAGTTCAACACACCCCAAAAGTCTCAAACTTAATATGTTTAGCTGTCCCTGTGATGTTGCAGATCCATTTTTTCGACGAAATTCATACGCATATTCTCTTTCGATTTATTTAAAAATTCCTAACAACACTCTTTGGAAGCCTCGACGTAATACCCTTAGTTGATCTTAAAATATTACAGATACGCCCCTTTGGA
Organism: Artemia sp. Qi Xiang Cuo; assembly: GCF_049724085.1. Classification (NCBI taxonomy): domain Eukaryota; kingdom Metazoa; phylum Arthropoda; class Branchiopoda; order Anostraca; family Artemiidae; genus Artemia; species Artemia sp. Qi Xiang Cuo. The sequence goes on along the minus strand of NC_142808.1, from coordinate 8,280,972 downwards.
AAACCTTGGTACGCATGGTGTCTTGTTGGTTCAGTATTTCCTGAAATTTTGAAATTAACACTGTTAGTAGTTTTTTAAGATAATGTACACTCACCTGTTAAGCAACATAGTTGGACATAGTGTAATTTGGTTTTGTTCAACATCTTTTCCAACATGTATTTAAAATTGCAACTTAATACCTTTTGCCATTTTGTGGTATTGCAGATCCACCTTTTTAGAGAACCCTGTTGTATATAGTTTCTTTTAGTTTAGTTCAACCCTCAAGATTCCTCAGGACCTTTTACATGATATCCTAAACCGTTTCTGACATATAACAGATACACCATTCCGACGACCTGGATGCAAAAGTGCCCCTTGGCGCTTTGATTCAATTCAATATGCCTCAAAAGTTTCAACTTAATGTGTTTAGATTTTTAATGAGATATTGCAGATACACCCTTATAACAACCCAGTGGCAAGCACTGTCTTTTGATTTACCTCAGAATCCGCAATCATATGTCCCAAAAGTTTGAGCAGAATAAACCTTAGCTCTTCTCGATATATTGCTATACGCCTTTTAGACATTATTGAAAATATTTGTCCTTAAAGCATATACAGATATTGTCCTTAAAGTTTTCACTTGATGCCCTAGGCAAGGTCATTCCTAAGATGATGCAGAAACACATTTTGCCAATCCAGACTCGTTTGGCGCCTTTTGATATATTTTAGCAACCCCATCAATATTCCCTGAAATATTCGACCTAGTACCCATAGCCTTTCCTGAGACAATACACATATACCACTCAGAAAAACTAGATGCAAGTAGTGATTTTTATTTAGTCTAATGTCACCCAAAAGCTATTGCAAAATACCAATGCAAGATCAATGTTGAATCTGTTGGCAAGATGAGCAGGTCCAGTAAATTATTTGTATATACATATTTGTCCGTGAATGTCCGAAATATTGTTAATGTCAACATTTACCGGTGAATGTTTGAAATTCCTTTTTCTCTGCTTGGATTAAATTAGCTTTACGAGTGAGCCTTTTCAGTCTGATGTAAGCTATGATGGTAAAAGTTAAAAGTTAGGTTAGATTATGTTAGTTTAGGTTAGGTCAAGTTAGATTAGGTCAGGTTACTTTAAATTTTGATCTAAATAATAGAAATGGGTTAAAAACCAGATCTAAGCTAGCCCAACCCAACATAACCTTATATAACCAAACCTAATCTATTCTAACCTTACTTGTTATCATCAAACCTTGCATGAAACTTAAAAAGTTGACTGGCAACGCTGACTAAATCCAAGAAAAAAAAAGGTATTTTGGACATTCACCGGCGAAATTCGACATTCACCAATTTGTGGAAATTCACGTTAACATATATATACTATATATATATAACTACTTTTTATATATATATATATATATATATATATATATATATATATATATATATATATATATATATATATATATATATATATATATATATATATATATATATATATATATATATATATATATATATATATATATATATATATATATATATATATATATATATATATATATATATATATATATATATATATATATATATATATATATATATATATATATATGTATATATATGCATTATATATACATTATATATTGTGTAATTTTTGGTAAAGACATCGAAAGAAAGAGTCATGTCATTCAACGCTTGAACATGCATTTATGTAAACAATACTAATTATTAACCAATCTCAATAAAGGTCGTTACATAATGGACAAAAAGGATGTATGTTATGAGCATATTTTATACATAACCAGGCTTTTAAGCAAATTCAAACGCACCAAAAATTTTGCTATTATTGGCTAATACCGGAACACTTTAATTGGAATGGGATGACATGTACATGGGAATCATGAATCCTTTGGTTGTTTTTCATTGGTTGAAATCACAACATGAACCGTGCAACTCATCCAGGATGTGCAAGTGTAAATTCTATGTGCAGTTGCATGAATATTTGAAAGTGCTTCTCTATCATGTACAGAATAGCTCACGGTTTCACATTCAAAGATTAACAGCGGATTGATGGCCTTGAAGAATCAGTACTTTCCAAAATACTCGCTGTAATTCAAATACTCCTCGTCCAGATTTCATGTTTTTGGATGTCCTGCAGATCCAAAAGGTCTTATGGAAGATTCAAAAATCAGTTGGCAGAAAATTTTACACTGGATGCATGACGAAGTAATATATTGCGTTCAACGAAGTAATATATTGCGTGATGCATGTATATGCAGATCCAAAAGGTCTTATGGAAGATTCAAAAATCAGTTGGCAGAAAATTTTATACTGGATGCATGACGAAGTAATATATTGCGTTCAAACCTACTTATCGTATTATTGCATCTAACTTAAATACGGTCACAACAGTAAGACTAAATTGTAGTTTTTGGACGGAATGATATGATATATACAATATTAAGATTTATGAAGATAACCAAAATATGTACTTTCTAAATTCTGATGAGTCAGCAGCTATTGGAGCACTTTTGTATCGGCTTCTGCAAGGAAAACTTATTGAGATTATGAATAATGTTTTCCGCGCTTCCATATATTTGGGAAAAACTATTTTGGGATTCTAACTATTTTGGGAAAAAGAAATTTTTCATAGATGGGCCAGGCTGTACCGGTAAGTGTATATAACCTTTTACCACATTCTTTGTTGACAAAAATGGAATGTAAAATGTATGGAGTTTACTGGGATTGTACTAACTCTACTGTCTTAAGAACAAAGAACAAACCAGACATTTGGGTGAAAAATTCAGTCTTCATCAGATTCAATATGTAGCATAAATCATGTTTTAAACAAAGCTCACAGATCTTACCAAAGTGTAATTAACAAAAATATAGATCAGTTGTTGTGGCTTATTGCAAATCTAAACTTTCCTTTTGCAAAAAAAATTCTGTTTACTCGAGGCCGTTTTCGTTAGTGCTAATCTGTTCAACTCCGAAGCAGCCGAAGTGAAACATTTGATCTGTCAACAAAAAAATTCATTTCTGGAAGTATTTAAAAAAAAAATCTTGTGAAAAACTAAGCGTGTTGACCCTAAACAGTAAGTATTTGCAAAGTACATCCAGGACCTGGGAAATGGAAATCTTCCTGAAAATGACTTGAACAAAATTGATTTATTTGGAGATAAGATCTCCAAATAAGAACCTAATTGAGTAAGTATTTGGATATTGTCTAGAAAATCAAAAATACTATGGAATGAAGGGAGGCGTTATTTTAGCTCCACTCAAAAACACGTTAGTAAGATAAATATAAATATTACCGAACTCCTCCCAGGAGAATTCATATATAACAGTTATGCTTTGGCTTAGGACAAAGAGGAAGGAAATGAATTCACGCCAGAAATTCTTAATCTAATTGTAATTGCATATTTTTTAGAAATTTTGTACACTGAGATTTTCTGACCTGAAAAACGATCTTGATAGGTCACTTGTCAGGGAAGATTTTTTAAGAATTTTAATTTTGGAAAAAAGTTTAGTTTTTTTCATGTGAATGAAGACGCGTTCCTGTGCATTCAGAGAGCAGCTTACATCATGTCTAATGGTATCTCATGGGATACTTTTTGGTATCTCACGGGAGACGATAGACAATCTCAACGTTATTTTACTTATTTCTGTTTTAAACAGAGCAAAAATAAAGCGTTCCTTCATACCACTGTAATGTTGATTACTTTGCGAATTAGTCTTGTTTTGTCTCCGTAAGGATAAAAGGTATGAAAAATTGAATTAACGCCAGAGTTTCTTAATTCAATTGAAATTGGTGATTTTCCATCCCATTAATCAACACTAAAGAATAACACGATAATTATGCTAAAAGGTAATTTTGATATTTTTAAGGGCACTTGCAATGGACCGCGCCTGGTTGTTACTGAATTATGTAATAATGCAGTTAAAATAAAACTATTGCTGCAGAGAAGACTGGAAAAAAGTTCACATTGACCTTGTGTTAGAAAAAAAGTGACAACAAGAACCCTATACATACAAGCGTTTCGAATATCAGGAGATGGAGAACTATGTTTATAGGATTTGTATTCTCATGGAAGATGATCAAAAATCTTAGCATTCCTTTTACTTACTTATTTGTTGAGCGGCACTAAAATAACAAGCTCCTTCATTCCATTGTAATTTTGATTTTTTCGCGCTGTGGATTTCACTGTGCGTCATTCATTATGACCTCGAGCTTATATAATTTTGCATGAGTTCATATATACCAAACAGTGTTCGATACGATCACCCTTAGGAATAAAACGAATTTTACCAAAGTCTTGACCTATCTATATCGTTTTTCATCAGGCCAGAAAATGTTAGTATGCCAATTTTCAAAGAAAAAATTATCAAGCTGTTTTCGAGAAAAAAAAAATATATTCAGATGATATACAGAGATGATTAGGAGAGGTAAGTAGTTTCATCAACATTCCTACGTAACTCAAATCCTTCAAGTAGAAAAAAACTTAAAGATGTATAAAAAGGTTTTTAATACAGAAATGTGTCCTACACTACATTACGAAGTCGAGCTCATGGGGCATGACCCTGTGGCACAGTTAGATACAATACAGCTGCAACACTTTAAAAAATAATTGATGTCCACTTAACGACACATAGTCGGGCTATGAAAGGAAAACTAGAATTATTTTCGCTTAGATTAAGTAGACAGGCGCAAATGATATGGAATTGGATACAGGATGTTAGCCTACCGGACGATAGGTATGCTGCTAATCTTTGCTATACGTTAGCACGGGCAGCTGATTTGGAGTTGCTACTGACGAAATGGAAAAGATCAAGGCCATATATAATAAAAAAAGTATATGATTGGACAGAGCTATCTTATATTTGGAATTGGGGGGCTTTTGGATCCAGGCGGTAAAGAGGTAAGAAATGCTGAATTCCCGGGTTAAGGAGGTTTTTGGTTTCAAATATTATTCTTAATTAGATTTACCACCCCAGATATTAGGGATAGTGTTTTATATTCGAGTGAATTGTCTACCATTAAAAATAGAAAAAAAGGCTTTTGAAAGAAAAAGGATGGCCTCACATAAGAATTACTCTTACTCTAGATGCAATAAAAGAGTTTAGGATTTGGTACACATTCTGGCTAGGTGCCAGCAGCTTTCTAATTGAAGAAATAATTTTTTTGTAGGTGATAGCCTTGAGATCTCAGGGATCCTGGAGACGACAATCATCCAGGTTTGCAAATATGCTTATGAAGTGGTAAACAAAGGAGAGAAAAATATTTTTTTAGGGGGAGTGGAGAAATGTTTTTTGTTTTTTTTCTGGGACGGGATAGTAGTCTTATTTTACTACATTAAACATAATTGAATCATAATTTTTACAGGATTTGTATTTTTCCAGGGATGCAATCGAGAATCTCACCATTAGCTTTCAAAAGAATACTAAACAATACCACGATAAGTATGGTATTGCATAATTTATGTATTCCAGAAGGTAGATGCAATAATTTACACCAGTTTGCTACTGGTGTCAAATATTAATATCCAGAACACAGTTGGGATTGCAACTGTGACTACATAAGACTAGGACGACTAGTAACTGCGATTATTTGTGACTTTGACTGCTTGTGATTGCGACAACTACTAACTGGGACTACTTACGACTATGACGAATCATGACTATTACTACTTATGCCTCCGAATAAACGTAACTGCAAAAACTCTTGGCCGCAACTATTTACGACTGCAACTGCAAATACTAGTAGCGGTGAATTTGACTTCATTTATCTGGGACTGCTTGCAATTGTCACTGTAACTACTTTTGACGGTAACTTTGACTTCTTATGACTACAAATATTACGGCTAGCACCCTACGATTACTCTGATTGCGACTGAGACTGCAAATATTGTTCCCTCCACTGCTACAACTAGACCCATTGGAATAAATCAAAAGAATTTTATCACATATTGCTTGTTAAAATTAGCATTATGTATTCAGGTTTTCAAAAGGGTTTATCTGTAATATCTCACTAACGGCAAAGGCTACTTACTAAGTTGAAAATTTCAAGGCATGTCCAGAGGAGTATTGCTTCCAGGTTGTCAAAACAGCTATATTCAATATTTCAAGGACATTTAGGGAACTGAATAAGAAGGACATTTAGGGAGAGAATCAAGAATCAAACATTCAAAGAGTGTTAAGAGGGATGTTAAACATACTATGTACATCCTGAGAGTCAAAGGGTTTTGCTGTAATATCTTAGAAACGGGTCATACTTTCAAGTTGAAAGTTACAACTTAAAATTTTCAGGTAATCTTGAAATAAATCGAAAGATAATATGTGCATCTAGAATATTAAAAATGGGTGTGAAATAGCTCAGTAGCATGTAGTTTTATTAAATTGGGATATTAGCAGGTAATTTTACTAAATTGGGAACTTAATCACAAGACAATGCTTGCATACCATTAGTCACAAGGGCGAAACTGCAATATCACAGAAACTGCCAATAGTATCTACTACTACTGCTACTTCTACTAACAACTCATCGCAGCACCAAGCCGCCTGAGGCCAACACAGCTACGGACGCTCCTCCTCCATCCCAATCTATTCAAAACCTCCCTTTTTACACCCGCCCACGAAGTTCCCATTTCCTTTAAATCTTTCTTTAGGACGTCCTCCCACCCCAGACGAGGACGCCCTGCTTTCCGTTTAGCCCTAGAAGGTTGGCCGAAAAAAAACAATCTTTGGCAATCTGTCATGCTTCATCCACACAACGTATCCAATAGCCAGTAGTATCTAGTTGGAACTTTCAGGGAATGTCGAGGGGGCTGTTGAAATAAATCAAAAGATAGTATTTTCATCCACTTTACTAAAAGGCTGTAGGTGAAATATAAAATTATGACTCGAGTTTTTTTTTTAAGTTGAAAGGGATGTGTACCCATATCAAATGGTAATATTTGCATCAAAGTATAGAAAATGATATTTTCTCCACACCATACTTGACAAATGCTCACGTTGTAGTCAAATACATAAAATTTAAAGAGTCAGAAATAAGACAGCTGAGTGCTCTTTTTGATGTATATTTGTTCTTCTATTCCACTTTCACTCACATGGAATATTTTGAACATTCTCTCAGGAGGGTTATTTTAAGCATATAATCTGTAAATAGCTGTTGAACCAAAATTTAAGTTCTAAAACCAATCCAAATCTCGATTTTAAAGTGGACAAAATTTTTACACTAACTATATTGAAGACAAAAAGGCCAAGACCATGACTAACTTATGAAACTTATAAATTTAAATTAAATATTTTAATTTTAACTTTTAATATTTTAACTCTTCAGTCGAAAACCTTAAAAACTGAAGAAATATTCACAATATTAACCAATAATAAAAGTTTGGCAATACGAGTCAATTAGATGTTTAAAAAAGAATCCAAAAAGGAAAGTTCTTCAAAGAACAGTAAAGAGCCATATTAAAGTTAAGACGAGCAGAAATAAAATCCTATAACAATTTAAAATAAAACGACCAGACCTAATAACAAAAAAGTAAATGAAACCTAAAACGTATATAAATTAAAATAGATAATCAAATGAAATATAACCATAAGAGATATTGATACAGATTAATAAATATATACTAACACGAGTGAAAAATAATATATAATATTATATTAATAAAAAACATATATTTTTCATTTAAATCGTGTGTTAGTAATTTTTATTTTTTTTTATTGCATTAAAAAATAAAAAATCATTTAATGTGAAAAATACTCTTAAAATGCTGAGAATCCAAGAAATTAATATCAATATATATACAAATATTCAGCTTTATTCCATTTTCTTCTGGTTATTCTGATCATAATTTATTTTAGTTTTTTCCTTCGATATTTCGAAATGTTATAGCATATTGTTCAAAATATATATAGTTTCAATAAAACGAATTATAAAAATAGTAATACACAGAACAAGAATTACTGAACTTCTGGCCATGCCCAAGGGATATAATAATAACAGTGGGGGATATAGGAATCAGCTATAATGGAAAGGACTGTCAAACTCCCCATTGGACAAAGATTTTGGAATGTAATGAGGTAAGGATTTTGTTCTCATTTTGCAGGCTCGAAAAGGAATCTTGCATCAAGATTACAGTAGAACGATTGTTGAAATAATTGTAGCAATAAAATTTCAATAAAACGAATTATAAAAATAGTAATACACAGAACAAGAATTACTGAACTTCTGGCCATGCCCAAGGGATATAATAATAACAGTGGGGGATATAGGAATCAGCTATAATGGAAAGGACTGTCAAAATCCCCATTGGACAAAGATTTTGGAATGTAATGAGGTAAGGATTTTGTTCTTATTTTGCAGGCTCGAAAAGGAATCTTGCATCAAGATTACAGTAGAACGATTGTTGAAATAATTGTAGCAATAAACTCGTTTAATCTTCATTTTTGGCAAACAAAGAGTATATAAAATGGTTAGTCAGTCTCTCAAATGCGAAATGGGGAGCAGTAAAATGGGGGGTAGTCAATTGGTTTACGACGATGACGAATACATCGATACATTTTTTATTTCGATTTGGTATTCTTTCATATTTGAGTATTTTCAAAGAAGAAAAAGTTGTAGGATTTTCCTTTTTTGATTTTCCTGATTTTCCTTGATTTTCTGATTTTTTGTTTCCTGATTTTGCTCTGTTCAAAACTTTCATAGTTTCTTACAATTAAAAATAATTGTTCTGTTGAATCCTTATAACATTTAGCTTTCTTGAATTAGTGCCATTTGAGATAATTGTTTTTCATATAACCGCTTCTTTGAAACTTGTTTAACAATTGTTGAATAGTATCGATCACGGTTTGTGTCATTGGGCCATAGGGTTTGATAAGTCCAAATTTTTTAGTCCAGTCTAATTACGGCAACAAATACCCTCCCTATCAACGCAAGATATAAAGCCCCCTTGTTTCCTTTCATCCCAAAAGTATTTCGAAAACTTCAACGAGATCTTCACCTGTGATTCCTGGGTTGCTGCAAACACATTATTTTGATAACCTGGACTCATAGTTTCTTTCAGTCTAGCCTTTTCCCTCCCTTAAGTGACAAATTGAACTAAATTGGCCTCTCCTCCCCCAAAGAAAGAAACTCTTGAGATTTCTTTTCCGTCCCCAAAGCTGAAGATATGCTATTTTGATTAACCATGGTAGACCTGGTACCTTTGGTTTACGTCGTTACTTCACGGGGAACAGATTCCAGTGTAACCGAGGGATGATGGGCCAAAAATACTAACAGATTAGAGACCAAACCCTTATACGCTTTTCTTGTGGATTCTTCCCGTAGCACACAATTTTAGATCCACTTGCATTCCCCCCAGCACTCGTTAAGAGTTTCAACTTAGTCCTCACCCATAGGTCGTATGAGGATATTGTTGATACATTGTTGTTGTCACCAGGCATCTCTTATTTTCTTTTAATTTACCTTACTGCTTAACCATGAATTGATTACAGATTCCATAGAAGTATATATTTTACCATACGCCCACCAACTATCATTATTTATACAAGGTTAAATTTTGGGTCAATTTCACCTCACCTAACACTTACCAGAAGAATAAACTTGATACCCCAAGCCCTACCAGACATATCATGAATATGCTATTTTTGTATTCTCGCGTAATGCACATTCTTTTGGCTTACCTTGCAGCTTAGAGATGAATAAATTATAATCCCCATGAGTAAATATAGAGCAAAAACCTTTAGGTAGATGAAAATCACTCGGTTCGTAGCAACTTCACCCAAACAACTTCTCCTATCTCCTCTCACAGAGGAAGAAAGTTTTTATTGCATCCCTAAAGCACTAAAAATATCCTGGATAAGCATAGTACCCCAAATTAACTCCTCCCCTTCCACGGGTCAAAATTAGAATTCGATTTAACCCACTAGTACTATAAAAAGATTAAAATCGATCTTCGAAGCCATTTTTGAGATATTGTGGATGTCACATTTCGTTAACCTGGGTAAATGTAAGTGGCTTTGATTCAGGTTGCTACCTTTCCGTAAATAGATACTAGTCCTGTAAGGGCTTAAAGTGCCAAAAGTTTAGGTAGATTTCAAACAAAGGATTTTTACACATTTTCTGCCCTCTTCCCAAGTTAGTATAAGTTATTATGCCCCCTTCTCATAAAAAACAGCCCCAACAGCTTCAGTTGCCTTCCAAAACGTCCTCAGGATATTGTAGATTAGCTATATTGTACAATCTGGCAACGTATAATATCTTGTGATATACTGAGATACTAAACAACGAGTATATTACAAGTCTCATTGGTGTTTATAGTGCACTAACGTTTTGGTTAACCCAAGAAAAACTATATTTAGTCCCTCCGTCCGAAAACACAAAGCCCAAAGTCTCCTGCTTACTCCTCTACTTTCCTTCTCCTGCCCAGTCTGAATGTTTCAACTTCATCTCCTCAGCTGTTCATGAGATGTTACAGATTTGGTATATTGATATCGTGGTTGCAAGTAATATCTTTCGATTTGGCTCCTTCCAAGCAACGGTTCAAAATCCACTTGCCCCCCTCCCTCAATACTCCTTGAAAGTTTAAACTTAATATTCCAAGCCAATCTTGAGATATTGCAGATACACTATTTTGGTAGTTTAGCACCAAATAATATATTTTGATATAAATTGTTACTTAGGCCTTCTTAGGTTACAATCATTTTAAGACCTCATGTGCAAAAACATTATTACTTCCATGACAATCTAGAGACATTGCAGATACACTATTTTGGTAGTCTAGCACAAAATAATGTCTTTTGATAAAAATTGCTATTTAGGACTTCTTAGGTTACAATCATTTTAAGAACTCATGTGCAAAAAAATTATTATTTCCATGTCAATCTAGAGATGTTGCGGATACACTATTTGGGTAGTTTAGCACAACATAATGTCTTTTGATAAAAATTGCTACTTAGGACTTCTTAAGTTACAATCATTTTAAGAACTCATGTGCAAAAACATTATTGCTTCCATGCCAATCTAGAGATATTGCAGATACACTATTTTGGTAGTTTAGCACCAAATAATGTCTTTTGATATAAATTGCTATTTAGGACTTCTTAGGTTACAATCATTTTAAGAACTCATGTGCAAAAGAATTATTATTTCCATGTCAATCTAGAGATATTGCGTATACACTATTTGGGTTGTTTAGCACCACATAATGTCTTTTGATAAAAATTGCTACTTAGGACTTCTTAAGTTACAACCACTTTAAGAACTCAGTTGCAAAAATATTATTATTTCTGTGCCAATCTAGAGATATTGCAAATACGCTATTTGGGTAGTTTAGCACCAAATAATGTCTTTTGATATAAATTGCTACTTAGTTCTTCTTAGGTTACAATAATTTTAAGAACTCATGTGCAAAAACATTATTGCTTCCATGCCAATCTAGAGATATTGCAGATACACTATTTTGGTAGTTTAGCACCAAATAATGTCTTTTGATATAAATTGCTACTTAGTTCTTCTTAGGTTACAATCATTTTAAGAACTCGTGTGCCAAAAAATTTTGTTAAATAAGAGAAAAATGTAGTTTAAACCGTTCTTCCTCACCCCAGTACAGAATTTGAAGCTCCATTTTCCACCGTCCTCCTTCTTTTCTCTAACAGTAGCTTAAACTCATCAATGTCAAGGGATTATGGGTGCTGGGTAGCAGAAAAGGACAAGAAAGGCAGACTGGTTGGCCCCGGTCATTTATTCTTATGAAAAAGGTCCATAGAACTACAGTTCTGGCAGATTGTACGACAACTCATTCTATACAAAGGGGCTGGGACTAAAAAATAATGTTCCTTTTCTGGTCTCTGTCAGGCTCCCTCGCGTGGGAGGCAATTTGTATCCCTAGAAGTGCTGTTGCACTGCCTTTGAAGACATTCATTATGAGCTTCCTACAAGTTAAAAAAGGGGTTTTTAACAAACACTGTTTTATTACCAGGAACTTTTTGCCAGGAAAGGCAATTACTCCTTCAGTAGTTTCAGGGGAATTTAATCTTCAGGGGGTAATTCAGGGGGTATTAGGCATATGTGCTACGTAATCATTCAATCTCAAGGAAGAATATCATTTCTAAAGCTTCTAACGATTCTTTGTGCATTATAGTTATTAATAATGCTACTTATCAGTTCGTCACTAAAAGGTGGTAGTAAAAACAATGTACTAAATAAAAAAAGTGTAAATCTTTGAGGCTAAAGTGTTGCTGATTCACACTTCAGTTCTCTGGTTTCCTTAATGCGTTCTCCAGCACCATGTTACTTCTTAAAATTTGACTTCAAGGTAGGGCTGCATATTCTTGTGCGTTTCTCTTTTGGAAAGCTCGGAGGACTAAGAAAATTTTATTTAATATCTTACTTAATACCCTGACATTTAGTGTTTCTCTTGCAGCATGAAGCTTACATTGTTGCTTGATCAGGGCTTTTAACTTAGTATTTACCACGGTAGCCATATGGTTCAGAAATTGTCCATTCTTCGATTGGGGCAAATTCGTATTACTTATCCTCAAGACAGGGCTATAATGGCTCTATTTTCTCATCTACTTTTCATCTACTAACTACTTTTCCATTCGTTTCTGAACTTTAACTGAGCAATTACAAAGCCGCTGGAGCAGTAGATATCCTCTTAGGTATACTAACCTCACATAGTATACCTAAGAGGTATCTAGCACATTTATAATGTACCTTAGGAAACGGAACTCCTTCACAAACGTAACGTTATTTCTGTATAGTCTTACGGATGGAATCAAGGGCATAAAAGAGTGGCATGGGCCAAAGAATTCAAATTTATTCTTTTAAGAATTGCACAAAACATCATAAGCAGCAGCAAAATTCTAACAGAGTTTAAGTAACAAGTTAAGACTAGTAGGACATGTAAGCACCATAACCAGATCGCCAGCATAACTTAATTAGTTCATACAGACTGAACGAAGATAGCAGTCAAGTCAACTAGCTATATGGCACTTATTGAGGTGATCAAAATTATCCAGAAAAAGAAAGCAAACAATATACTACCCTGGTGATTGCCGTTTTCCTACAGAAAACGCTGAACTCAATTTAGAACCCCAATAGATACGTTATCGTCGTCTAATAAACCAAAAAGAAATTATCCACAAGTAATCTTTCTGAATATTAAGTAATTTCAAATAATTGGCTGTTTCGAATATTGATGAAAATCTACAGAGTAAACGCAAACAAACGCAGAAAATAACCAATAGTGTTCAATAACAAAAAAGGCGTGGTATGGGAAGGGGAGGGGCTTTAAATAGCTTGAAAAACAAGTTTTGTTTCCATCCAACTAGTGAGAAATCAGAATCAGGAATATGGTAGGGTGTGTGGGTTTGCTCTTTTTGCAATTTCTGAGCATAATGCACAGTTATGAACCTTAAATAGGTGGAGATACCGTCAGTATTTACTTTATCGATCTCTTTTTTTTTGCTATAATATCTCGTCAAAGGACCTACTTTTGCCAAAAACTCTGGATGCTAATTTTGACCCAACGCAATTTACAGTAAGCAGTAACTGCTAAACACTATATACCGGACACCGTGCATACAGTTCACGGAAAGGACTGAACCTAATGAGGACTTATGCTAACAGCAATTCATGCTCAGAGACAAAGGAATTTCGAAAGCAGTATTTACATAAGGAAATTGGTTTTATATAGTGATTAAATAAAGAAAAACAAGTTTTTCAACTGAAAGTAAGGAGCAACATCGAAACTTAGAAGGAACATCGAAACTTAAAAGGAAATTATTACGTATATGAAAGGGGGGTCCCCTCCTCGTCAATACCTCGCTCTTTACGCCAAAGTTCGAACTGTGTCCCAATTCCTTAAGAATGACTCCTGAATCACAAAGGCCATTTAATTAGAATAATTAAAAGTCCTCCAATATTTTTGGTCACTTAAAAAGGGCACTAGAACTTTTAATTTCCGATCAAATGAGCCTTCTCTCAATTTTCTACGATCAGTGGTTCAATATGATCACCCTGGGAAAAAAAATTAATAGTATACAAGCATCCGTGATCTTTCTTCTGGCAAAAAATACAAAATTCCACATTATTGTACATAGGAGCTTGAAACCTCTCCAGTAGGGTTCTCTGGTATGCTAAATCTGATTGAGTAATTTTCAGTAAGATCACTTGGTATTTTTGGAGTGTTTCTCCCCTTTTCGAAAAATCGGACAAATTCTTTTCAGGCTCGTTACATTTGATGGGTACAATTAAATTTGATGAATTTTATATATTTTGAATAAGCCTCAAAATTAGATTCCTTTATTCTTATCAAGACTCTATTTATTAGAGTTTCAGTTACTATTGAGCCGCATCATTTCTTGCTTACAGTTCGTTACCATGAACTGTTTGATTAAATAACAAACAAGTTTTTTTTACAGTAAGTAAGGAGCAACATCAAAACTAAAAAAGAACAGAAATTGTTACGTATATGAGGAGGGAGGCTACCCCATCTTCAATACCTCGCTGGTTACGCTGAAGTTCTTTTTTAGAACTTTTAAACAGACTTCTGAAACAACGCTTGTGTTTCAAGAATTTTTCTTAAAGAATTGGGACAAAACTCAAACTGTAACTTATTAAGGAGGGGACAGCCCCATGATATACGCAACAATTTCTTTTCTTTTTAATTTTTGATGCTGCTCCTTCCTTTCAGTTGAAAACACTTGTTTTTTTGTTTAACTTTTGATCGTTTTTTAATAATCCCTGAGAATCCGGCTCACCCTCCATGGAAACTTTCTTCCCCTTCACGTAAAATCGCTCCATGGAAACTAATTACCACGTAAAATACCCCCCTTCCAATTCCCGCAGGAAAAATTCCTTCCAGACATTTCCATTCTAACTGAAAATTACCCCAGGAAAACATCTTGCGGACGATTCCTGACGAAAAAAGTTTCTTAGCGCACTTTCATCAGAAAATTTTTTTATTTTTAATCACGCCGGAAATCTCCTCCTCCGCAGAAAAGTTTTCCCGCACATACCCCGACCCCCTTGTACAAAATCGCTCCCTCGGAATATTCCCTCGAGAAAATTTGTCCCGTCACAAACTTGCCCGTGGAGAATTTCTTCCGTGGAAAATCCCCCGTCCCCCTAGGGGAAGATACTCTAGATAATTTCAACCCGCTAATAATTTTTCCCGGACAATTCCGATTAACTTCTCCACATGCAATATTGAGTCAGCAAAGAGAACGTAAGACAAATAAAAAGAACTTCGTACAGGAACCCGGGCAAATTCCCCAGTGTAATATATCCCCTTGAAAGTTCACCCCTCCCCGCTCGAAAACTGTCATCCTTACAAAATATTCTCCCAGTGGAAAGTTCCCCCAGGAGAAAATTCCCCACCCCAAAAAAAAGAAATGTCAGTATACTTCCCAGTGGCAAATACTATACGTAAACAATGGGAAAATTTTATGGCTATGGGCTTTATGTTATCCCCAAGGCAAAGATACTGGATTTTTCAACCATGATGAACAAAATGGCGATATCGAGGTTTTTATCCGACGACTTTGAGGAAAATGGGGATGGGAGAGGGCCTAGTTGCCTCTAATCTTTTTGGTCACTTAAAAGGGGCACACGAACTTTTAATTTCCGTTCCAATGAGCCCTTGCTTGATATTCTAGGACTTTTGGTTCAATGCGATCACCCCTGGGGAAAACAAAGGAAAAAAACAAAAAGCTTGCATCCGTGATCTTAAAATAAAATAAGCTCGCATCTCAAAAAATTAAAAATTCCATACTTGTGCAGATGGAAACTTGAAATTTATCCAATAGAGTTCTCATATACGCTATATATAATATATATATATATATATATATATATATATATATATATATATATATATATATATATATATATATATATATATATATATATATATATATATATATATATATATATATATATATATATATATATATATATATATATATATATATATATATATATATATATATATATATATATATATATATATATTGATAGAAAATTCCTTTTTTTAGAGTTTCGGTAATTAATAATAATTAATTAACATATATATTAATTTGTATTACTACAATTATTTTCTATTAATTTATAAACCTAAAATCTACAAACCTGAGAGAAGTTACCTGTATTTGAAAAAAGGGGTAAGTACCCCCATACATCAGAGATCTTAATAAAGTTACACAGTTCAAAATCAGTATATTGGAGAAACTTTATTAAAGATCTATAAGACCTTCATCTGCAAGAATGCGAAACTGTATTTTTTCCAAGAAGCTTGATCACGGAAGTGCGTTTATTTATTTTTGTTTATTTTTAATTTTTCCCTTTTTGCTTATTTTTTTGTTTATTTTTACTTTTTTTAAGACGATTGTACAAAACCAAAGTCCTAGATTATCGGTAGAGAGCTTAGTCAACTACAAATTAAAAGTTGCAATGTGATTTTTAAAGAATTTCTGAGATTGGGGCCAATTGATTTAAGATATGATTTTTATAGTCTAATTTTGTCGAGTATTCTTTCCCCTCCTCCTTTCTGTCGTAAAAGATTTCATTGCTTAGCTTTGAAATCAAAAGTTTGAAATCCCATGTACAGCTAAGAACAACACGAAAGATGTAGCCTAAACCACTTGAGATTGAATAACGACCAAACGACCAAAACGCCTCTTTTTTAGTATCTTTTAGTGAGCTATGATAACTCTCACGATCATTGACATCTTTTAGTATCTTCGGACTTAGATGCTGTCTTTACATTGTATCTTTAGTATCTTCATTCAGTCTCTTTAGTATCTTTTGCATCTCTTTATGTCCGTAGACTAAACGAAGACGCTATAAGCAAGGTGTTTATGGGAAAAATACACTATATACCAAGTTACAAATTGTAATTTGTAACTTTATTATATGTAGTAACCTGTCGCAATGCAAAGACCAACCAAATTGAAATTGTTTATAACATAAATATATAATATAAATGTAACATAAATTAATGATATAATGTATTTATTTTAATCTATTAGGAGCCTGAATCATATAAGAAGCCTGGTGAATCATATGATTGACTTGGAGAACCACAGTTCACACTTAATAAATACTTTTATACATATTTGGCAATAGGGTTCATGGACATATCATATTTCAAACTCTTTGGTAGGACCACATGAATTTGTTAGTATACATACACACAAGTAGATAACTACATAAATTTAATTTTAACTTGTTTAATCTAATAATTTAATTTAATTTCATATGTTTAATTTAATTTAAACATAAAATGAATTTGCTCCCCGATAAAAGTGAAACCCAGACCGGGTATCATTCCAGGTTTCTTCGAACTCCATTCGTGAGAATATTCGAGTGGATGAGCACCTAGGGCTGTTCAATAGAAAGTCAAAGAGGCCTCTGGTAAGAGCGGTTCATAGTTCTAAAGGGTCAACAGGTGATTGACCATGTTGCTTTTATTTATCTTTTAAGTTTGGTTATGGTTAATCCGTTGTTTCCGTTGGTTTCCGATGCCAATGCTCTTGCAGTTTTTTCGGGAGCCATTTGTAGTGTAGTTCATGTTTATTTTTTGATTGTAGTAAGCTAAATTAAGTTGAACTGACTGGAGTTATGTAAAATTTGAAAAAATGGACACTCGATGGACTTCACTCGATTCAAACAATTATTTGAAAGATTCATTACTCAACTTACTATACCTACTATACCTGACAAAATGAATACAATTCAATCTACTTCTACTTTTACTACCATGAGCAACTCACTGCAGCGATAGCTCGCACGCCCCTCCTCCATCCCAATCTATTCAAAGCCTCTCTCTTTACACTCTGCCACAAAGCTTCCATTTCCCTTAATTATTTCCTTACGACATCCTCTCACCCCATTCAGGGACAATCTGCTTTTCGTTTGGCCTTGGAGGGTTAGCTGACAAGGACTTTGATTGGCACTATGTCATTCTTCTTCCATAGAATGTGTCCTAGCCATCACAACCCTTCTTTTATTTGTCTATAAGTCATCCAGTATACAGCAAGTTAAAAAAAGTAAAACTTACACTCTACGCGATTTTGGTAAATCGACTTTTAAAACTTTCCTTTAAGTGCTATTTAATAATATTCAGTAAAGTTTCTGCTTATCCTAGGTTGGCACCACTAATGTCACAACTAGACTAAGAAAGAGAATAAGTGTCTAAACTCAAGAAAGGTGTGAGGGAGTGATTCATCTTGCGCCCTCGGAAGCTTTTCTAAGAGCCAAATCAGCGCGAAGATAAAATACGCATTTTGTCTCTAAAGGGCTATCTACTTTAGTAGTACCAAAAGCTTTCGAGGAGAACCTTGTAAGAGCTTTGATGGAGAGCAAATAAGGTCAAGAATATTTTAAATAATGCCTTATCTTTCAATACAGTACAGAGAGGCATCAAAACTAAACCAAAAATGGATATTTGCTACCTTTGAAATTCTTTTCCGAAAAAGGTTTGAACAGTATATCCATAATTCCAACGACCAAAGGAACTTTAATGTTAAACAAATGTTTAGGTTGGGGGTATGAAAACAGGCAAAACAAACACATTATTTTTCTGTAAGGTCAAAATTTGTGCCTGCAAGGCCTTGGACCAAGAAATTGTTTTATAATGTTTGGACAAGACAATATTTTCTTTTTGAAAAAAAAAATCGCTCTCAGAATTCCTCTATGTAGTAGAGGAAATAGTGAAACAGCAACAAAAAATTGAAATTCCCAGTCTTAAAATTTTTTCAAAAATTCATAGTTCAAGATTGCAACAGCTTTTGAGCTTTAAAGTTTTGAGCTTTGAATTGGAGCTTTGAGTTTTGAGCTTTGAGATTAAGCTTTCAAGTTTTTCAGGGGCTCTAGGGTATTTTTGTTGAAGGAATACCAGGAAGTGCTAGAAAAAGTAGAGATATGATACCAAAAGCTTTCCATAAGCCATTATACCAGTTCCCGGGTAGCGTTGGGTAGTTATGTCTCGTATGCAATAAGTATTTAAAGCAGTGTGTGCAAAATAGACAAATGTCACAGAGTGGCGGATCCAGGTGGAAGCGCGCCCCCACCCTAATGTAGTGGCGGATTTAGGGTTTGGCTACATTAGCAAGACGACGGAAAGTGACTTGATACAATGTTGCGCTGAAGAAATTTTAAGTACTATATAAACAAGAATCCACGAAGCTGAATTTTACAGTCTGATATTTGACGAAACTTCGGATGCGGCGCATACTTCACAACTTAGTCTTTCTCTGCACTATGTTTACGACAGCAGTACTATAGAAAACTTTGTTGGATTTACGGACATTCAAGAAACAAACTATAAGGGTATAACTGAACATGAACCAAACCTTAAAGGTGAATCTTTTGGCAAGTCTGTGCTCAAGATAATGGAAGACATTGGATTAGTCGTTGTCATTTGTGTTGGTATAATCTGCACTGGATGCAGTGTCAACATTTCTGAAATGCGAGGGGTAGAATCAGGGATCCAAAATGTTGCTAAGAAAAGCTGCCTCTGTGGATGCAAAAAATCATGCTCTTAACCTATCAACTTCCATGTGCAATAAAAGCCAATATGTCAGGAATGCTATAGGTAGTATTAAATAAGTTGAAAGATTTTTTATTGCATCGGCCAAACGAAATTTTGTCCTTGAAAATATTTTGGGTCATCATGTACAAGGTTGCTGCGAAACTTGTTGGGTTGAACGTCACGAAAGTATATAGCGATTCAGAGATGACATGCCTAAAATAGTTGAAGCACTTAGAATTGTGTCTTCATGGCGTAACAGTTGTTCGTTGACGAAAGCAAATTGCTTGTTGTGCACAATTTTAACCTGCTACTTTATTATTACTGTTTACTGTTTGAGTGATTTAACTGACACAACTCTTGGACTAAGCAGAATACTTCTGCACAGATTAGATTTACTTTCAGCCACAGATAAAATATCCATAACCCTAAAGTATGTAAATAAAAAGAGGGATAAGTATGATGAGGTTTTCAAGATTATATTTGAAGGTGAAGAGAAAGCATCGGAAGCTATGGACGTAACTGTTTGTATTCAATGAATGGCAAAAAAAACAAAAACTTATCGATAAAATTATACCACTGTCTCACAAGGCGACCAAGACAATGTCCACCTTTATTGGAAAAGATCTGTTAATATTCCAGTGCTAGATTACATTATTTCTGACATGACCGACAGATTTTCCGATGCGCCAATAACATGTTTTTCACTAAATGTATTCCTGCCTCAAAATATAGAATCCGCGCTTGATATTCCAACTTTGAAATCTAAGATTGAGCCAATATGTCGCAAATTCTCATCTTTTTTTGGACAAAGTAGTGAATTTTTAGAGCTGAAGATGAGATACTTGAATTGAAAGATACGAGTTGTATCTTAATCCTCAATTCCTACTCTTCATTACTAACATAATTACTAAGCGATGCTATATCCTATAGTTAGGTGACATGCTAAATGGTTTGACCTATACAAATAGCCACAAGGAATGCATGACTCCGAAAGATGGATCAAGATCATTTTTTTTTGAGAATACAAAGCTTAACTTACCCGCTACAGTGGTCAGAAGTGTAAAGGCTAAAAATTATACAGAAAATATTAAATATCATATTTTTCTATAGAGGGTGGACAGCTTTTTACTTATTTATGGTGTGGTAGTTCTATAACCTACTATCTTTTTGTATTAATGTTTTTACAAAATTTTCATTTAAACAGATTTATTGGAACTTTAACCCTCACCAGCTTTTAAATTAAATTTATGACCTTTTCCACTACCGAAAAGCGGATGAAAGTTTGCTAGATGTTTTCGGGAGAAAAGGCCTACGGAATGTTCTGGGTACCCGGCTAACTGACCAAAGGCTGTACGAAAAGTATGGTTCCATCCCGCCTTCTAGGGCTATAATGAGAGAAAGGTTGATATGGCTAGGGCACGTTCTGCGGATTAATGATGACAGATTGTTCTTTTCGGCCAACCGTCTAGGGCTAAACGGAAAGCAGGTCGTCCTTTTCTAGTGTGGGAGGATGTCATAAAAAAATATTTAAAGAAAACTGGAACTTCGTGGGAGGGAATAAAGAGGGAGGCTTGGGGTAAATTGGGATGGATGAGGAGCGTGCGTAGCTGTGTTGGCCTCAGGCGGCCTGGTCCTACGGTGAGTTGTTAGTAGTAGTGGTAGTATTTTAGTACCTACATACGACGTATAGCCGTTGATCTTCCCTTTAAATTACTGGTATATCTTTGTTCGTAAGCTTATCGGAGTAACCTATTGTGCGCCCCCTGCTAAAGAAAATCCTGGATCTGCCCCTGATGTCACATACCGATTACCCAGCAACATCGGCAAATTTCGTCTGGTAAGTATTTGAAGCATTGCGTGTGAAAAAGTAAATTGTCACATACAATTTCGTCTGGTATGTATTTGAAGCATTGCGTGTAAAAAAGTAAATTGTCACATACCGATTACCGAGTAGCAACCCGAGTTACAACCGAGTATCTAAATCTCGGTTGGTGAAGGCAAAAATTTTACTGACTCGTGCAGTGATTTTACGTAATGTATTCGAAACAGACAGTATGCTGATTATATCATAGGCAGCGCTGCCTAAGTGAAGAACAATGTGGGCATAATGTGTTTTTTTTTCTCCATACCCGGGCACTTCGTATCGAAGGAGTTGTCGTAGAAACTTCAAAAAGGGCTCATTCGATTGGAAATTGGGATGGTAAGTGCCATTTTTAATAGTCGAAAGTAATTGGAGGGCAACTAGCCCCCCCCCCCACGCCCATCATTTCCCCAAAAATATCCAATAAAAATTTTGAGATAGCCATTTTGTTCAGCGGAGTTGATTTCCAGATAGAAAATATCTTTTTGAGGAGGACACTCCCCCACAACCCTCGGGGCAAGGGTTTTAAGTTATGCCATGAGGGTATATAAGAACAATGTTGGCACAATATCCCCTTTATTTTTTTCCTTTAGAGCAGGGCACTTCATATGGAAGGGGTCGTCGTAGAAACTTCAAAACAGGCTCATTCGATTGGAAATTAAAGGGCTAGTGTCCTTTTTAATAGTCGAAAGTGATTGGAGGGCAACTAGCCCCCCCCCCCTACGCCCATCATTTCCCCAAACACATCCAATCATAATATTGAGATATACATTTTGTTCAACGTTCGGGAAATTAGGTCTGTAAAAAAGGCACTAGCCCTTTCAATTTCCAATTTAATGAGCCCTTTTGAAGTTTCTACGACAACGCTTTCAAGAAAAATTTTATATACCCCTAGGGCATAACTTACCACCCTTGCCCTGAGGGCTGTGGGGGGAGGGTGTGCCATCCTCAAAGACATAATTTCCAAAACTTTGAACTACGTTGAATAAAAATACTATATAGGTTTTAAGGGAAAAGGTGGGCGTGAGAGGGGATTTAGTTGCCCTTAAATCACTTTCGTCTATTTTAAAGGGCCCTTTGAATTTCAAATCGAATGAGCCCTTTTTCAAGTTTTTACGACAAAGATTTCAATAAAAATCTTATATTCCCCCCGGGCATAACTTATAACCCTTGCCCTGAAGATTGTGGGGAGAGTATCCTGCTCAAAGGTATAATCTCCTGAACTTTGAACGTCGTGGGACAATTTGGCTATCTCAAAATTTTTATTGAATGTGTTTGGGGAAATGGTGGGCGTGGAAGGGATGTTAGTTGCCCTCCAGTCACTTTTGACTATTAAAAAAGGGCACTAGCCATTTCAATTTCCAGTCCATGGAGCCCTTTTTGAAGTTTCTACGACAACGCGTTCTATAAAAATCTTATATGCCCCCAGGGCATAACTTGCAACCCTTGACCTGAAGGCTTTGGGGGAGTGTCCTCCTCAAAAAACATATTTTCTATCTGGAAATCAACTACGCTGAACAAAATGGCTATCGCAAAATTTTTATTGGATGTGTTAGGGGGAATGATGGGCGTGAGGGGGACTAGTTGCCCTCCAATCACTTTCGACTATTAAAAGGGCAATAGCCCTTTGAATTTCCAATCGAATGAGTCTTTTTTGAAGTTTCTACAACAACGCCTTCTATAAAAACCTTATATATCCCCAGGGCTTAACTTACAACCCTTGCCCTGAAGGCTTTGGGGGAATGTCCTCCTCAAAAACATAATTTTTATCTGGAAATGAATTACGCTGAACAAAATGGCTATCTCAAAATTTTGATTGGATGTGTTTCGGGAAACGGGGGGCGTGGAAGGGGTGTTAGTTGCCTTCCAAAGCCCTTCGACTATTAAAAAGGGCACAAGCCACTCCAATTTCCAATTGAATGAGCCCTTGTCGAAGTTTCTACGACAACTTCTTCGATACGAAGTGCCCTGCTCTAAAGAAAAAAAAATAATGAATAATACATTGTGCCAACATCGTTCCTTTATGTCCTCAGGGCATAACTTAAAACCCTGTCCCCGAGGGTTGTCGGGGAGTGTCCTCCTCAAAAATATATCTTCTATCTGGAAATCAACTACACTAAAAAAAATGGCTATCTCAAAATTTTGATTGGATATGTTTGAGGGAATGATTGGCGCGGTGTGGGCTAGTTGCCCTCTAATCATTTTTGGCTATTAAAAAGGGCACTAGCCACTCCAATTTCCAATCAAATGAGACCTTTTCGAAGTTTCTACGACAACTCGTTCGATACGAAGTGCCCGGGTATGGAAAAAAAATAATAAATAATACATTGTCCCAGCATCGGTCTTTGCTTAGGCAGCGCTATTGCACTGCCTATGAGTCAAGCAAAATTTTGGTTTTCAGTATAGGAAAGAGTGTGGACGTCCGAATATGGGTCTTGTGAACAGCATATCGATTTTCACGAAGTGAAAGTTTTCTAAGGCCCTGGCTCGGCATCGGAAAAATCTAGTCAATCGTTATTCTGCCCGTACCAAACAAGATCGAAATATGATCTTCAAGTTTGTCTCTGGTTCTGCAACAAATTCTTCGTCACCATTCCCAGTCGACATCCCTGAAGATGAATGGTATGCCCATTACGAATCGGATTTCTCAGCCCCTGACCCCTCCATCGAACAATCTTACGAGGTTGCCTTAGATCAGTTTCTATTTTCTCACCCCGATGAAGATTTTATCGTCAGTACTCACTCTGTCGAAGTTGCCATCCATAGACTCAAATGGAAAGGCTCATCGGGCATTGACAAAGTCACTGTGATCTACTTGAAACACGGAGGTAAGCTTCTCACGGGACATCTCTCTCTGCTTATGCAGATGATTTTCTCTCAAGGGATTGTTCCTGCATCTTTTTGCATTGCAGATCGGGCTCCCATTCCTAAAAAGGGAAAATCTGAAATTCAATGTACAGCATTCCGTCCGATATCTTTAGCTACGTCACTGTGCAAGCTCTTTGAGCTACTGTTTATACAGGAACTCGAAAAAGTATGCTACACTCCTCCGCATCAGTTCGGCTTCAAGCGAGGAAGCGCTGATGCCTTAACAGTCGTTGCGTATGTCTTGATAGATGACAAATCTTCTTAAGAGAGCCTTTCTTTAGCAGGACACGCATTAGATATGCATTCGACTCTCTAATTCATGCTGCGATGCTTCTGAAGGCCGGTAAACGTGGGTTGAATCTAGCTGTCATTCGTTCTCTCAGGAATCTGTATTCTAGATTATGGATCCTACTGAAGTTTTCTCATGACAAGGGTTTGACCCCCATTCCACACACCCGACTAGTTCCAGTCATGAAAAGAGCGCATCAAGGAGCAGTCACCTCTCCCGACCTTTTCAATAACTGTGTCCTTGATGCACAAGATCAATGTCCATTTTCGCTGATTCGCTGATTTCCCTGATCTGCAAACTTGTCTTTGGTATGTTACGCAGACGACATTTTGAATCTTAGTCGAGCCCTTCAGTGGACAATTGATATCTTCGAAATCCTTGAAGTCGAATATCTTAAAGTTGGACTTCAGTTCAACTCTTCAAAATCGGAAATCGTCCTGTTCAATTGGAAAACTGATTTTTGTGTTACCATTGTCCTTGGTTCTAGCTCTGTCCAGCCAATGGATCACCTCATTTATCTAGGATTACCCATAGGTTCGTCTATCCGCCACATCCGAAAACTTCTCCTCGAACAGCTTAAATGACGAACTTCAGCGTATTACACTTCAATTGTACCGTGCAAACTGCGATTCAACCGGCTGCTTCTAGCAAGCTTGTATAACGCCATCGCTCTTCCTCACATTTTATATGCCACGCCCTTCTGGAAACTTCTCACTGCAACTGACCAGAATAAAATCAGAGCGATGTATTTTCGTTTTGCGGAGTATTTGCTTAGTCCACCTCCGTGGTATAGGAATTCGCATGTAATTGAAAAATCTGAAGTTGCAGACTGCGACTTTGCCGTCGCTAGACGAATAGCGAAGCATAGTAGAAAAATACGCCAAAATCTACATGAATGGTCCCATCTTCACATTCAGTGATTCAGTGATTCGTTTTCTTTGTTGGTTCAGTTTGTTGTAGCTTGAGTTTTTTTTTCTTTTATTTTAAGTGCTCCGTCTTGTTGTGTGTTGATTTGACGGGTTTTTCAATAAATAAATATAAATCAATAGCTAGAAGAAAACCACTAGGCCAAATAAAAAAATCACTAGAAATAGTGAAAAATCACTAGGGGTGGCAACCCTGCTGAGTACATTGAATTATATTGAATGTACTTGATATTGAAAACTTGGCTGGTAATGACAAATTTTTTCTCAGATCAGATCTCTGACCATTTAATCAGATAAGAGCCGTCAAAAAGAAATATGACGATAAAGATGCATTGCTTGAGTTAAATTGTAAAGAGATACACGAAGGAACAATTGCAAAATGCTGTGATAAAAATCACAACACTGACCTAGAAATCAAGGGCTGTAAAGTAGTAGCTGAATTCAATAACCTCATACGTATGGTGAATATCAGTGTGACCTCGTTTTGTAGATTTATATCCAGGATAAGGAAATAGGCAGTACGTCTATTTTATCATTCCATTGATTCAAGTCTTTCTGTTGGTAAACAAAAACTGCAGCCCAACAAAAGTAGCATGAGTGAGGTAACAAAATATACAAGTGCCAGTAAAAATAAAAGAGAACATTAGCTTTCACTTTAATGTTTTTAACCTTTTGCTGAATATCCATGTTTGGAGAAGAAACCAAACATGGTTTCAAATCCAGATTTTCAAATACTTAATTTTTGATGTCTTGTTGGTGACAGAAACTGCTTCAAGTCATTTTTTTGTAAATTTAGCTAAAATCATTGATTTTGAAACTAATTTCAAGATATGAAACAAAATTTTTTATTTGTTAAGCTAGACTTTTCCAAGGATTTAGACCAGATGTCCATCCTAATGGATATTTGATAGGATGTCCATCGGGAAGAGTTTGATGAGTTGAGGGGGCAGGGGAGTTTTCTTGGTGAGTATATTCGAAGACCGGGAATATTTCTGACCAGGATCATTTTAGTGAATTTGCATGATTGTCATTGGAAGATTGATCTCATCATGTTTCTTAAGCGTATACTTCATAAGTATTTTAATCCCATAATATTACCAAGAATGAAAAATTTGCGATCGAATGGCTATCGTAGCAATACTTGTTTTGTGACGAATTTGGCCCAAAGGAACCCAGGCTATTCACTTTGTTTGGTGGTTTTGGATACAAGCGGCTTTCTTTTCTTCACTATGGCACAGCGTACAACAGACGGAGCAGTATAAAATTGGGGTGACTAAAAATAAAGAGGGCAGAACAAGACGGTTGATCGGTCTTGAAAAAGATGTTCTGGGATTCAAAACTACGAATTGTGTTCCAAATGAGAGCTACAAGGAATAATCCCCAACCAAGATGATTGAAATAAGGGTTGAGGATATCTTTGGTTGACCACTGCAATTATTAATAATGAAAACAAAAGTAAATGTAACCTTAGCATAGGAAATCATGAACATAATAAAAGGGAACTAAATGTCGAACAAAATGAATACGAGTCAGAGAAAGATAGATATTACTGCACTTCCTATATTATGTGCACTTCCCAGTTTGTAATGGCTTTAAAATACCTAAAGTAGGGGTTTTACATAGACAGCCTCTTCGTCTTACGAAAATACCTTAGCTCCGAATCAAATCTCCTCGATGGCTCTAACCCCCCCCCTCCTTCTCAAAAAGAGCTAAGAAACCAGTAGACATAAAAATTAAGTATACGCAACGTCTGGAAGCATTACAAGAAACTTTTCCGTGAGCTTTCTCGCATAATTAAGTATTTATATGTTCTTGCTACGCAATCGTTCTTAGGTTTGTTTCCGCTTAAGGGTCAGAGGAAGTCACAAGCTTGGATCTAGTTTATTCTCCTTTCTCGAATAGGAAGGAAATTAAGGATCTGTTGATTCAGAAAAGACACGTGTTAAGGGGAAAACTGGGGCGAAGGGCATCGATTTGTAAAAGAGGGCGTTAAGCCAATCTGAGATAATCGTTCATTGAAAAAGATCACAAGGACCTTCTTTCAAGGTCTAGTAGATTTGTTCTCATTACTTAAATTACAAGAAAATAATGCTTCTGAACATCAACAAGAAATCAAACCTGTAGCTTTATTTTTACCAGGAGAGTATTAACAGATATAGCATGATTCTATATATATATATATATATATATATATATATATATATATATATATATATATATATATATATATATATATATATATATATATATATATATATGATATATATATATATACATTTGGTACTGTTGCATTATGCGGGCACTGCTAAGGAAGTCAAGTTTGGTTAATACAAAAGAAATAAAATAAAATAGGAAGAATATATTTATAAACAAATTTGGGCTATATATTTGCACATTAGGGGATGGGGGGGGGGTAAAGAATACCATATATTAAATACGTAACCTAACCTAACCTAGGTACCTTTTCCCCCCTTAAACCCTAAAAAACAATGGTTTAAATATTGTAACTCATTGAGAAACCACGGCTTTGCATTTCATTTCTCTATAGCGGTTAATCCGTCTGGTGGGTTTGTCGTGACTGGTTTCCTTGCACAATATAAAAAAGCGACCATATAACGCACCAGTACCAATAGTTTTAAACAAATTTGGGCTATATATTTGCACAATAGGGAGGGGGGGGTAAAGTATACCAGATATGTTATACGTAACCTAGCCTAGGTACCTTTTTCTCCCTTAAAGCCCAAAAAACAATCGTTTAAATATTGTAAGTCATTGAGAAACCACGACTTTGCAGTTATTTCTCTATAGCGGTCTCTTAAAAATAGGCTGTTTGACAGGTTTAGTGATGCTGGTTTCCGTGTACAATATATAGCAGTGCCCGCATAATGGAACAGTACCATATATTTCTATACATGGTGAGATCCACCCTCGCCCCTGAAAAAAAGGATCACTCTGGAGGACTTTCAAGAATTTTTGAAAAATATTGAAGCTTAAAAAAATATTTCCTAACTCGGGCCACTCAAGGCTGCCATGTTTGGGGAGGGTATTATTTAAGCCCCTATCTTTTAGCTAGAACTGATCCCCTAAATTTCGAAAAATACATTTTACCCCAAGTCGATTTTAGGATTGGACACCAATACTCCCACTCGTTCTAAAATATTCTTTTTTTCATTCCCTTGTACATTTTGTCCTTGTGCCCCTCAATCTTACAAACGAGAAACATATTCCCTAGAGAAAAAAGGGCTTTGAGTCAAATAAACAAGAAGCAGTTATCATTTTTGTTTTATGGACTGGTGACATATTCGAAATCCTTGCGTCATGATATTTTTATTATATAATTGCCAATGTAAAAAAAAAAAAATCCAAAAATAAATTTTTCGAATAAAGTGAAAAAAGGAAAGAGTCATGATAAAACCTAAGATAGGCAGAATTGGTGTCATTTAGCAATTCAAATTAAAAAAAAAACAGAAATCACCTTCAATATTATATAGGTTTCGTTGATAATGAAATGGGCACACAGTAAAATACTATAATAATCCCCGCCCAAAGGCTCTTTCACCTGTACGGAATGGAGGAGATATACAAGACACTTAATCAGAAAAAAAAAACTCACTAAAAAATATCGAATACAAAAATAAAAATTAAATAGAGTAGATAAAATAAATAGCTTAGACAAAATAAAAAATTGGATAGACTCCAACAAATCTTTCATAAAAAAAGCGAAAAAAACAAATCACTTCTAAGAGGGCAAAAATATTTTAGCAGTTAACAGCCTGAAAAAGTGGCACCTTTGAACTGATTCAGGGATCATGTCACAGAACGAGTAAAAATTGAATAAAACCTTTTTTATTATGAAGATTATAATTAATTCGATCAGTGCTAAACGATGGTGGAATGCTTAGAGAAGGAGGAGGGCCACCATGAAGCTGAAAAAAAGGGAATCATGCAAATTAAAAATGTAGAATGATTTTTGATCAAGTAAAGGGTTGATTCCTGAACGATAAGTTCCCTGAATGTGGTCTCTAGCTGTATTGTAAACAATGGAAAGCAGTTTTTTAAGAACAAGAAAAGTTGACATCCATGCTTACTTAGCAGTAAGAAACATAAAGATTGGACCAATCAGTGAAAAGTGAACTTCAAAATTGATCCAGGAAAAAATAATGTCGAAGCAACCTGAAATACAGGTATTCCTGCTTATCTTCATTTTAGTTCTTCATTCCTGTTTTCATTTATCTTCATTCATTTTAGTTCTTCATTTTAGTTCTTCATTTATCTTCTTTCCTGCTTATCTTCATTAGTGCGACATTTGAAAAGGGGGTTTTCATCCATAAGAATACCAGAAAGACAAACATATCCATCTTTAAATTCATATATGGTCCCATTTGACAAATGAATTTTGGATAGCTGAGGATAAACCTGAAAAATAAGCAAGGAAATAAAAAACTTGAATTAAAGAAATCAGGGCTTTGTGTGCTTTACTTCTCCTACACTACCTAAAAGCTTCCGACCCCTTAACAGTTCCTAAGATATAGTAGATATTTTCATAACATGGATGAACACTGTGTCTTATGATTTAGTTCTATCCTCTCTCTCTTTCCAAGTGAAATTAATCTCGCCTCTCCCTCGATACTCCCTGAGATTTTCAACTTCACACATCTCTCTGATAACCTGGAAATACATAATCTGGTAAACCTCCTAAAGGAAGGTCTACATCTGCATTGGTACTTAAGAAAGGAAATAGACTAGTACATGATAATTGCTTGTATATTTGTATGGC
Source organism: Artemia sp. Qi Xiang Cuo (assembly GCF_049724085.1). Lineage (NCBI taxonomy): Eukaryota > Metazoa > Arthropoda > Branchiopoda > Anostraca > Artemiidae > Artemia > Artemia sp. Qi Xiang Cuo. Next base: position 8,250,721 of record NC_142808.1, on the reverse strand, counting down.
AAGTGGTATTAGAAAGATTTTTCATAAGATATTAAGTTCTAGATAAGATATATGGTTAGATTTGCAAAAGAAGAGGGTTGATATTCTCACAGGGGTTAGGAAAGACTATTTTGCACTAGATCAAGTCATGATTTTAAGTGCGGTGATAAGAAAATGTGCTAGAAGGAGAAAACAAAAGCAATATGCAGTTTTTCTTGACCTGAAAGGAGATTTCAATAAAGTAATGACATAGTTACTTATTTAGAGTCTGTTACAATTGGCATTAGTATGGAGATTTGTTAAGATTTTAATAGCAATGCATAGAATAGTTAGGAAAGTAGTTCAAGTTCGAAAATAGTTTTCTTGATTAATAAATTCAAGTAGAGGAGTTAAGCAAGGATGTAAATTGTCACCTAGGCTAATTTCTTCGTTTATTTATGACTTAGATTATTAATTTGGGAATATTGCAGCACCTGTTATTGAAATATCAGACAAATATTTCTTTGCCTTTATATTTGCTGATGACATTGTATTGGTAGAAAAAGTGGCACTAAATTGCCGAGACTTTCAGATTTGACTCATGAGTCTTTAGAAATGAGGAAGCTAATAGTAAATACTGATAAGTCAGCTGTAGTCAAACAATTTTTGGTAACGAACTGTAAGTAAAGAGGGGCCCGGTTAATAGCAACCGAAACTCTATAAAACGAATTTGGATACCCATAGATACATAAATTTTTTTTTATTTTTATTCTGATTTCAAATATATAAGTTTGATCAAGTTTGGTCTTACTTATCAAAAGTTATGAGCCTGAAAAATTTGCCTTATTTTCGAAAAAAGGGAGAAACATCCCCTAAAGCTCACAGAACTTTAATGAAAATCACGCCTATAGATCCAGCGTATCAGAAAACCCTAATATAGAGGTTTCACGCTCCTATCTGCAAAAATCTCGAATTTTGTATTTTTTGCCAGAAGTAAGGTCCTGGATGCGTGTTTTAAATTGACATTTTAGTTGACGAACCTACGAATTTGACATAGCGACGTTTTGATGTTTCAGTATCCTATCAGTACTAAATCAAGATAAAGACATATAGACTAAAATCTATACAGTAACAGGGATTCCTGCAAACAACGTACCAAATGCTACAGGGATATACAAAAGAGTTTAATTCGGAGAAAAAGCTCAAATTTAATAAGGCTCAAACTTGACAAATTTATAATTCTTGGTTGTTATGACTTTGGCTTCTCGTGTAAGCTAATTGCTGGTACTTGAAGGTTTAATACTACTCATTAATTACTATTCAATTCCCTTGCCTTTTTCCTTGGTAAATTAAAAGAAAACTTTCCGAAAAAGAAGTTTTTCGAAAAAAGTAAAGAGCCATATTAAAATTTACACGAGCAGAAAACAATATGAAAACTACATGTTTCTTCAACAGTCCTTAGAAAGACACATATAAAATTAAACTGAATTCGTTATTAGTAAAGTGCAAACGACGCGGCCGGCTTTAGGCTTTTAATGTTAGTGGAGGGGGAAGGGCGTGGTTGCCAAACTCTTATTAGTTCTGGTTTCGTTCGTTTTAATTGTTTTTGAACATTCAATTTAAAGTTTAGTAGTTTTGAGATATATTTATTCATTTATAGTAGTGCCTTTTCTATCTTGGTTTGCTATTATTAGTTTAAAAAAGACTTTCCGATAAAGAAGTTTTCTAAAGAAATGTAAAGGGTATATTAAACTTAAGATCAGAAGAAATAGAAACCTACAATAACCCAAAGCTGAAAACAACCAGAAATTGTTATTAAATAATAAATGAAACCCTAAACGAACTGAAATTAAATAAACAATCATAGCAAAAAAGAACAACATACGACAGGTACTAGTAGACTAGTACATTATACTTTACTTAATGCCCTAGGAATTACCATGCTATTTGCTTAATGCCCTAGGACCATACTATATGCTTAATGCTCTATACCTTTTCATAGAGAGTGAGTATCTTCTCACATGACCTTCCATATCTAAAAGACATATAGCAATCCTTATGCTATTTGCTTAATGCTCTACACCTTTTCGTAGAGAGTGAGTAATCCCTCACATGACCTTCCATATCTAAAAGACATATAGGAATTCCCATACTATTTGCTTAATGCTCTACACCTTTTCAAAGAGTGAGTATCCCCTCACAATGTCGTATGGATTTTATGGAAGCTATAGGAAAACATTTCCATGGAAGCTCTACACCTTTTCAAAGAGAGTGAGTATCCTCTCACACCTATACTTCCTTGGTACCTTTCCAAGCAAAGTGGTCAAACACGTTTTGAAACAGTAGTTGAGATTGTATAGTGCATGCAGAAAACACTAGTTTAGAAATTTAGGACTTTTTTCTCATGAAAAAGATGGGGTTCAAGGATGATTTACTCCTCTCTCTCTATCCCACTCAATTTGTTGTTGTTTGTAGCTCAGTTTCATTGTGGCAGTGAGAGTGTTACACATGAAAAAAGTTCCGTACATGTCCGCTATGCATGTACACACTGAACAGCTGGTCATCATGTGAGAATTGTACAATCATTGATGAGTATGATGAAAAGTGTAGATTATGCAACCCGTGTAAATTGCATAGAGGATATACTATGAAAATTAAGTGTTGTAATTCCTGTCTTGAAGAGTAGTGTGACTCTCATCCTAGAGGGCACCTATGCTCGAATTGCCACTATGATAAATGTAATCAATGGGAGAAGACATATCCTGGTATGATTGGAAAGAATCCTAAGACCTGTTTTTGAAATATCAGACACATATTTCTTTGCCTTTATATTTGCTGATGACATTGTATTGGTAGAAAAAGTGGCACTAAATTGCCAAGACTTTCAGATTTGACTTATGAGTTTTTAGAAATGAAGAAGCTAAGAATAAATACTGATAAGTCAGCTGTAGTCAAACAATTTTTGGTAACGAACTGTAAGTAAAGAGGGGCCCGGTTAATAGTAACCGAAACTCTATAAAACGAATTTGGATACCCATAGATACATAAAAAAATCGTATTTTTATTCTGATTTGAAATATATAAGTTTGATGAAGTTTAGTCTTACTTATCAAAAGTTATGAGCCTGAAAAATTTGCCTTATTTTCGAAAAAAGGGAGAAACATCCCCTAAAGCTCACAGAACTTTAATGAAAATCACACCATTAGATCCACCGTATCAGAAAACTCTAATATAGAGGTTTCACGCTCCTATCTGCAAAAATCTCGAATTTTGTATATTTTGCCAGAAGTAAGGTCCTGGATGCGTGTTTTAAATTGACGTTTTAGTTGACGAACCTACGAATTTGACATAGTGACGTTTTGATGTTTCAGTATCTGATCAGTACTAAATCAAGATAAAGACATATAGACTAAAATCTATACAGTAACAGGGATTCCTGCAAACAAAGTACCAAATGCTACAGGGACATACACAAGAGTTTGATTCGGAGAAAAAGCTCAAATTTTTTTAAGGCTCAAAATTGACAAATTTATAATTTTTGGTTGTTATGACTTTGGCTTCTCGTGTAAGCTAATTGCTGGTACTTGAAGGTTTAATACTACTCATTAATTTCTATTCAATACGCTTGCCTTTTTCGTTGGTAAATTAAAAGAAAACTTTCCGAAAAAGAAGTTTTTCGAAAAAAAGTAAAGAGCCATATTAAAATTTACACGAGCAGAAAACAATATGAAAACTACATGTTTCTTCAACAGTCCTTAGAAAGACACATATAAAATTAAACTGAATTCGTTATTAGTAAAGTGCAAACGACGCGGCCGGCTTTAGGCTTTTAATGTTAGTGGAGGGGGAAGGGCGTGGTTGCCAAACTCTTATTAGTTCTGGTTTCGTTCGTTTTAATTGTTTTTGAACATTCAATTTAAAGTTTAGTAGTTTTGAGATATATTTATGCATTTATAGTAGTACCTTTGGTATCTTTGTTTTTCTTATTATTAGTTTAAAAAAGATTTCCCGATAAAGAAGTTTTCTAAAGAAATGTAAAAGGTATATTAAACTTAAGAGCAGAAGAAATAGAAACCTAAAATAACCCAAGCTCAAAACAGCCAGAAATTGTTCTTAAATAATAAATGAAACCTTAAACGAACTGAAATTAAATAAACAATCATAGCAAAAAAGAACAACATACAACAGGTACTAGTAGACTAGTACATTATACTTTACTTAATGCCCTAGGAATTACCATGCTATTTGCTTAATGCCCTAGGATCATACTATTTGCTTAATGCTCTATACCTTTTCAAAGAGAGTGATTATCCTCTCAGATTATGCAACCCGTGTAAATTGCATAGAGCACTCTCTATGCAAATTAAAGGTTATGCTGTACAAATTAAAGGTTGTAATTCCTGTCTTGAAGTGATGTGTGACTCTCATCCTAGAGGGCACCTATACTCGAATTGCCACTATGATAAATGTAATCAATGGGAGAATACATATCCTGGTATGATTGGAAAGAATTCTAAGCGTGATTTTAGTTTATTGCTAAGAGATTGGTATTGTCACACATCGTTACATTGGTATCGTATCGTAAGCCACATGTCTTAGTCGTTAAATCCTGTACTCTTCGTTGATTTTGAATGATAGTTTTCCCACTGCTTTCAATAAAGTTGCTGATGTATGGAGTGTAGAATTTATACGATAGGCCAAGAGGATCAAAAAATTCAATATTCTTTGCTGTTTGAAAGATGCATAGCCAATGGCCTGTCTTCAAAGTCGATGGACTGCTATTAACAATGATTAGGGTATTGTTAACACTTGGAACTTTTTCAATGAAGTCCGATGGTATGCAATAGGACTTTTACTGGGACATGTATTGATCCATACTAAATACGTTGATTATTTGGTTTGTGTTCATGGTGCTAGGTCTAGTAGAACACTGCCGTCAGATGCAATTTCCAAATAGGTTTCAAATTGACTCAATGATATTAGCGTGATGCTCTCAGTCAAAGCATCGGCAAATGTGCACTCTAAACATACATTCCCTGTTTGTACTATGCTCATATCCCGGGTCCCCGACAAGTCCAAAACATTTACGCCATGATTTTTTGAAAACATTGAATCAGTTATTCCATTTTCAAATAGTTGAGAGTCATGATCTTGGGATTGCATGGTCAGCTCATACAGAGTTCTATAGGATTTTTTGTCAAATGATAGAGTGTACAGTGGAATACCATTCACTTTACACACAAGACTAGATAGACCAAAAAAAATTAAAATCATGGGGAGATTCAGTCCAGGATCCAACGGTACTGCCACTCTTCACAAAGGCCAAAGCCAATTTTGATGGGATTTTTCCATTGATAAATGATGAATCGCTATAGCTACTAGAGCCGGTGGCAATGTGACGCTGATTGGTGATTGTATGGGGGACAAGAAGTTTAATGTTGTTGCCATTGGCTCTTAGCTTTTCCACTGTCAATGCAACAGAGCTCATAATCTGTTGTTTTCAGACGTGGGGAATTGCCGATGTGATAATGACATTTGCATCGGGTGCTGCAGGAAGTGTTTTTCTCAAAATGAAATTCGATGGGGCCAGTTGCAACTTTATGTCAATCTTGACATTGGGGGTAACCATTGAGATATATTGAATATCTCATTATTTAATTTTCCAACCAGATGATTCTCCTGGGTAACTGCAGTAGTCAACTGACCGTCAGTATCAACACCTGATCGATATTCATAGCCCAATGATTGTCCTCTCAACTCCCTATAAGCCTTTTTTTTTTTTTTTTTTTTTTTAAATCCCACCTCCTCTCCTCTCAGTGGTACTGACTTCTTTATTTCCGAAACTAATAACTACATTTATGTACCACCTACACTAAAAAAAAAAAAAAAAAAAAAAAAAAAAAAAAAAAAAAAAAACTAGAAAATTTTTTAACTTTACTTTATCATAACAATCAAACTATAAATTTGAGCAGTTAATACTTTACAGATTTCATTTGGGGGCATTCTACAACCAATTAACCAACATTATTACAACATCTGCCTAGCCGCTTTGCAGGGTGCCCTTCCGGTATAGGGAACTCCTCCCACGGTGGCACCAACTACCAAAATCCAAAAAATACTTTATTTTGCCTCCAAAATCCCTCTGTTTACCTTATAATCCTATCCTCCCAATTTACTCTCTCTCTCTTACCTCAAAAATGCCCAAATAAAAAACTTTGTCTGAACATCATCTTACACAAACATACACTCAACACTTAGACAAAGTTTTTCATTTTTATTTTTTTAATTTTTCATTTCTTCGTTTTCTAAAGGCCCTTTTCAACTGCTCAAATTCCAAAAAAAAAAAAAAAATATATAAAACATATTTTAATAAATATTCATTTCAAAATGTTTCTCAAATCTATTACCTATTCTAAAAAAATCTACTTCTTTATCCAAAAACTTTCTAAATATATCAATATTTATTTTTCCCTTCCTTTTTCTTCTGCTCCCTACATACCGGCATAAATTTCCTACTATAAAACACACCATATTTTTCTTTTTATTCTCCATTTTTTCCCTTATATCTAACTTTATAATCCTTTTTTTATCCTCCTCACTTTCTATACTCACACCTAAATTTCTTACTATCTCAAAAACAAAATTAGAAATATTCTCATTTTTCTCACACTCCAAAAATTCATGAGATAGTCCATCTAGTACCACCTCTGAACAGAGGTGAAACCTTGGGTTTTCACTGCTAATAAAACGCGCAATTCTATCTCTATACGGCATAATCCTATGTATTATCATAAACATAACTTCTCTCACCCTTGTTTCCGTGGGGAAGGCGTGGAGGTTACCAAATGCTGTTTCAAAATTTATAAAAGGTTCTTTTTCCTTTACGTGATAAATTGGTTTATTTTATGTCAATTTCAGCAAATTTCCCATTTCAGGTTTTTGATTTTTTCCTCTACTTATAACAGGCCAGTTTCTTTTGCCTTTTGTATAACTTTAAAAATGTTTCGCGCACACAATGGGATCTTTGTTTCTGGAAAATCTTCTTCATTCAGTGCTTTTATTAGCTACTCTCTTGTTAAAATAGAATGATTTCCTCCATTTAGGGAGTCAATGGTATTTCTTATTAGGAGGTTCTTGCAGGCTGACCGGAAATCCAAAACTCCATTTCCACCTTTATCTTTAGGTTGATAGAGCATTCCCTTGTTTAGTTTTTCAACCTTACCATGCCATACAAACCTCCAAATATGTTTCTCAATTTATGTCGCCAGGGAATCCGGGAGGGGGGTTATGGGAGCAAGATAGAGGAGTCGGGGGATGCAATACATGTTGATGTATGTTTCTCTTTGGAATACTGTCAAAGACCGATTTTTTTCATTGGCATTTAGCATGTACTGAATTTCTGCTACTTTCTTAGACCATGCCTTCTGTCACATGTTTCCTTCTGTGCTAATATTAACTCCAAGTATTTTCGTCGACGTCACGACTGGTAACCAAGAAAAATTTTCCAAGCTCTTTTTCCATTTTTCATTATCACTTAGAGGTAGCATGATGCTCTTTTTCTTGTGGATGTTAACCTTATAATGTTGTTCATACCATCTCAGGGCTCGAGTTCCTTCTAGTACATCTTGAGATCCATTCGCTAAGAAAGTTGTGTCGTCTACATAAGCCGCTGACTTGAGTACCTTTGCCTCACGAATGGGTATACCTGTAATACGTGCTTCTATATATTTTATTAAAGGATCAAGGTAAATCTCAAAAAGATACAACTACTTTCTATATAAACCTTATATGCCCCCAGGGTATAAATTACAACGCGTGTCCCCGGAACCTGGGGGATTGTGTCGACAGATGTGCTTTATTTTATCTGACGTTTTAACAATTTTAACAAAATGGCTATCTCAAGATTTTTATCAGATATATTTGGGTAAAGGGGGATGTGCGGGGCTAGTTGCACTTGGATCTCTTTTTACTCTTAAAACTTAACTTAAGCTTTCAATTTCCAATCAAATGAGAACTCTCTGAAATTTGTACGAGCATCCTTTTCATAAGAACCATATATGCCCTCAGGGCATAACTTACAACGCTTGCCCTCGGGCCCTGGGAGGTTTTGTTGACCCCAGAGTTTTGGTTATATAATCTTTGAAATATTTTTAACAGTATGGCGATCTCAAAGTTCTTATTGGAAGGGTTTGAGGAAAAAGGGCGTGGAGGAAAGAGGGGCTAGTGACCCTCCGATATCTTTTGTCTCTTAAAAAGTGAACTAGAAATTTCAATTCCCAACCAAATAAGCCGTCTCTGAAGTTTATACGACCATGTCTTCCATAAGAACCATATATGCCCCCAGGGCATAACTTACAACACCTACCCCTCGGCCCTGGGGGGGGGGGCTTGTGTCGACACCGCAGTTTTATTATGTGGTCTTTAAACTATTTTAAACAAAATGCCTGTCTCAAAATTTTTATCAGATGCATTTGGGAATAAAGGACGAAAGGGGAGGGGCTAGTTGCCCTTCGATCAATTTTGACTCATAAAAAGGGCCTTAGAAGTTGCAATTTCCAATTGAATGAGCCTCTCCGAAGCTTATGCGATGACCCCTTTTATGTGAAGTGCCTCTGGGAAAAAATAAATAAATAAATGATAATAAGACATTGGAGTCGTCATTATTTTTTAATAATAATTTCTGATCATTTTGGGTTTGAATTATTATAGTATTTTTTTCTGCTAGTTTTATATTCAAATGGCTCTTAACTTTTCTTTGAAAAACTTCTTTTCGGAAAGTTTTTTTTTAAATTAATTTCTTTTCCTGTTTGATTGCAAAAGTTTCTAGTTTTTCAACTTCCCCCATCTCAACATCAAAGTTTCATTAAAGTATAAATACATCAACGTGATCATTGTTCTTAAATTAAGGTTTTAAATTTCAATATTCCCCTCATCCTTCCCTGAAAGTAGTCACTTGTAGATGTAGTTTTGTTGCAAGCCGTCGCAGTTGTAAGTTGTCGCAGACAAAAGTAGTCACAATCCCAGTCGGAGTCAGTCTCATTTGCAACCGCAATAGTAGCTGGAATAGTAGTGACCCTGAAAGTTTTAAGCTAAATACTCTTACCCGTTCCCAAAATATTGAAGATGCATACTTTGATATCCAGGATACAGATAGTTTCTTTTGATGTAGCTCATCGTACCCTTCAACAATTCATAGTTTTCTTCAGTTCGGTTTGACATCACCCTCAAGGTTTTCTATGAGTTTTACCTTAATACTTTTAGCCTTTTGGGGCACTCGGGATCAAACATACCTCCTTTTCATAATAAACCTACCTTCCAAACATACCAGCCTTGTGTACAAACCACAAGAAACATATAACTTACAACATTTCTATCTGTCTTGTAGGCAGTGGGGAGTTACATCGTTCCTGGAGGTATAGTTAGTTGACTTTTCAAATATTTTGAACAAGATAGCTATTCCAAAATTCTTTGGAGGGAGAGTGGCTAAAACAGGAATGGGAGGGGACTGGTTGCCATATAATCACTTTTTAACATCCTCTTCAACATTCTCTGAAAGTTTAAACTTAGTACCCTTGACTGTTTTTGTGACTTTGCAGATACACCTTTTTGATAACCTGATGTACATTGTATCTATAGATTTAATTTTACCTGCTCTTCAACATTCCCCGAGGTTTCACCTAGATATCTTTAACCTTTTCGAAAACACTTAGACTATACATCTCAGTTTTTCCTAATAACAAATCCTGCAAGGAAAAATGGACAAATTGTATAATTTACAATCCTTTTTCTAGGGGTGGTGAGGGGCATTGTAATCCCCGACACATATTTACTAGAACTTTTCACTGTTTTGAACAAAATTGCTTTTTCAAAATATTGATCAGTGATAAGGGAATGGAGCATATTAAAATGCCAAGAGGGGGCATTTTTCCCTCCGATAGCTCTTCAACCCATGTGGCTGTTTGTCCTCCGGCAGCTCTTCAGCACCCACCTAAAGATCCCCTGGAGTGTTCAAATTAATGCCCTTAGCCGTTAAAAATATTGATGGTACGTCCTTCTGACGATCAGAACGTAAATGGTGTGTTTTTTTGTGTTCCGCATCGCTCTTCAAAGCTGTTGGGTCATCCCCATAGGCTCAGTTGTTGGAGCTTTTGACTATTTTTAATAATATTCTTTTTTCAAAATTGTCATTAAATATTTTGGTGGGAGGGAACTAAGAGGGGCACAGACGGGGGCTAGCTGCCTTCCAACTGCTTTTCAATATCCTCCTTAACATATTCTTAAAATGTCAATTTAATACCCTAATCTGTTCTTAAAATGTCGCAGATCGTTCTTTTTTATAGATTTGATGCGCATAGTGCCTTTTGATTAAGTATAGAATATCCATCAATAGTCTTCAAAGTTTTACCTTAATGCCTGTAGCCATCTCAGATAACCTAGAATTATATATTTCACATTTTTTTTAATGATAAATCATGCAGGTAAGCAATGGGCAAATGACACAATTTACAAACGTTGCCCCGGGGCTATGGGGACGTGGCATTCCTGGAGCTGTTAAACCTTTTGACTAATTTGAACAAAATGACAATTCCAAAAATTTGATAAGTGTGTAACACCTAAAAAGCTCAAGGAGAGGGAGACTGGCTGCTCTCCAAACGCTCTTCAATGTTTCCTCGACATGCCTTGAAAGCTTTAAATTAATACCCTTAGTAGTTCTTTAGATATTTTTGACATTCTCTTTTCCCAACAAGCAAGCACAAGGAGTGTTTGAATTGTATTTGGTATCCCTCTCAACATTTCCTTAAATTTTCACCATAGCCTAATACCCTCACACCTTTTGGAGATTAATTTAAAAAAAAATTTCCACAAAATCAGTTTTTCAAAGAGAAGTAAAGAACTCCATTGAACCAAAAATGAGCAAAAATAAAATCAAATAATCTGCCAAGCGTGTAACTACCACAAATCAGTATCTAGAAATAAATGAAACCCAAAACGAACAGAAATTACAATAAATAACCGAGTCAAACTCAAAACGAGTAAAAATTAAAATAAGTTGGGCTTAAAAACCCTATGCCTTCCCAAGGCCAGAACATAATTTGCACTTTACAGAAAAAGTCTAAATGTTTTTACTTTTATAACTTTAATAAATCAAATAATATTAAGGTTTTGATTATTAAATATCACTATATGTATATTAAACTGACAATGCACATTCATTTGTATTTTTTCAATAAAGTACAAATTATGTTCTGGCCTTAGGAAGGCCAGAATCATTTCCAATCACTTTCGACTATTAAAAAGGGAACTAGCCATTTTAATTTCCAATCGAATGAGCCCTTTTTGAAGTTTCTACGACAACGCGTTCTATAAAAACTTATATACCCCCAGGGCATAACTTATAACCCTTGCTCTAAGGACAGTGGGTGGGGGGGGGGTTGTCATCCTCAAGGACCTAATTTCCAGAACTTAAAACTATGTTGAACTAAATGACTATCTCAAAATTTTGATTGGATGTGTTTCGGGAAATGGTGTGCGTGGAAAAGGTGTTAGTTGCCTTCCAATCACTTTCGAATATTAAAAAGGGCAAACGCCACTCCAATTTCCAATTGAATGAGCCCTTTTCGAAGTTTCTATGACAACTACTTTGATGCGAAGTGCCCTGGTTTAAAGGAAAAAAATAATAAATAATACCCAACATATAATAGTGCCAACATCATTTTCGAAGTTTCTACGACAACTCCTTCGATACAAAGTATCGAAAGCCCTAGTATCGAAAAAAAAAAACATTGAGCTAACATCGTTCTTTAATTAGGCACCGTGATTGCGCTGCCTATGAAAAATGGCAATTGCGCCCTTTTGGAAGTTTCTACGACAACTCCTTCGATACGAGGTGCCCTGGTATGAAAAAAAATAATAAATGATAATAATACATTGAGCCAACATCGTTCTTTACGATAGGATCTTTATAGGATCAAACATTTCCTATTTTCCCATAAAAATTCATATATGTTAATAATGGGAAATGTTCATAACTTACAGCCCCTACCTCAGAGGCTAAAAAGGGAATTTTCAACCCCCTGAGAAATAGTTATTTGACCTCTGAACTATTTTGAACAAAATGGCTGTCTCACAAATTTTGATCTGATGCATTTGGTCAACAAAATGTCGGGAGTTTGGTTGCCCTCTGATCACTTTTGAATCTTGAAAAGTGCACTAAAACTTTCAAGTTACAATTAATGAGCTTGCTCCAAAGCTTATAACACCGTCATTTTCACTAAAAACTTAAATGTCAACAATTGGCAGGTTGCATAACTTACAACATTTACCCCTCAGGCCTGGGGGGAGGGAAGTTGCCAGACTCGGAAGCTTAGTTATTTCAATTTTAGATAATTTTTGAAACGGGGCTATCTCAAAATTTGGATCGAAAACATTTGAAAAAATAGTGTGGGTGGGGGGGGGGGAGGGTTGGAGCTGGTTGCTCTTTAATCAGTTTGGACTCTTAAAAGGGAACTAGAATTTTTGATTTCCAACTGAATGAGCTCCCTCCAAAGTTTATACGACTTTGCCCTTATAGCCATACCTTTCCCGATCATGCCCCTACGAAGTGACAGCCCTTCCCTGGGGGATAGCGGGGTGTTTTCAACCCTGAGGCATAGTTAATTTTCCTTTGAACTATTTTGAATAAAATGACCATCTCACAATTTTGTTCAAATCTATTTTGGAAGAACTTGGCGGGAGGGGGTGTGGTTGCCCTTTGATCACTTTTGGCTGTGAAGATGGGCACTAGAACCTCTGATTTACAATGGAATGAGTTTGTTCCAAACTTTATACGACAACCCTTCCGTAAAAACCTTATATTTCCACAATGAGCAATTTCCATTACTTACAGCCCGGCCTCCGGGGGGTGGAGGCGGGGGGTCGTCAAACTCGAAATCATTGTTATTTGACTTTCGAACAGTTTTAAACAAAGTGGCCATATCAAAATTTTGATCGGGAGCATTTGGGGGATAAGTGAATTGGAGGGGCTGGGGCCTGGCTGCCCTCCGAGTACTTTTGACTTTTAAAAAGGGAACTAGAGCTTTCAGTTTCAGATTGAAAGAGCCTGAAGTTTATACGAACATCCCTTCCATAAAAACTTTAAAAAGGTTAACTTTTGAACTGCACTTGGTTGAGCTCCCTCCAGAGTTGATATGACCACCTCTCCATAAGAACCTTATAAGTTAATACTGGAAAATTCGCATAGCCTATAGTCTTTGCACTGAGAGTGGGGGGGGTGTCATTCCTGAATGCATAGTTATTTGGAGTTTGGACCATTTTGAACAATTTTTGACCATCTCAAAATTTTTATCATATTCATTTGGGAAAAAGAAAGCATGGGTCTGGCTGCTCTTCAAGATCACTTTTGACTCATAAAAGAAGCACTAGAGCTTCTTATTTGCAATTGAATGAAACCCCCTCCGAAAATTACAGGATCAACCCTTCCATAAAAACCGTGTATGTTAACTATAAGCGATTTGCATAACTTACATTCTACACTTAAAGGACTGATAGATGGATGGTTTAAACCCGGGAGGTATAGATATTTGGACCTTTGGACTATTTTGAACAAAATTGTTTTCTGAAATTTTTTATTGGATTTATTTGGAGGAAAAAAACGTTTGGGGGGCTTGTTGCCCTCCAATTTCACATCTACTGAGCCCCTCCCGAGGTTTATACAACCACACCTTCCATATGAAGTACCTCTGGGAAAAAATAAAAGATAATTAATAAAACATTAAATATTTATGTCTCTTTAGATAAGATAAGAGATATTTATTTCAAAAAAATCGCTATCACAAGCCCACAAAGGGCCGAATTCGGACTTTGGAGTCGACAACAAATAAATGGTTACACTAAAAATGCAAAGAACAACAACGAAATAGTGAAAACCATAATGAACATCATTTAAAAGTCAATAATTAAAACTGTAAAAAGTCAATTAAAAAATTAGAAAAAAAACAAAAATTGGTCAAACTAAACTTAGAGCGAGACATAAATGCATTAAAAACTGGTCAAACTAAACTTAGAACGAGGCATAAATGCATTTAAATTAAAAGGGATGCTAAGAAAGTGTCAGCAATAACACTACGGAAAATCAATAAAAGAGTTAAAAACAATAAAAACTGGTCGAGAAAGGGGGGGGGGGCAAGCCAAAGAGTGCAAGAACCAGGGAAGTCCCAACCGAAAAAAAAAAAAAAATAGGGAAAAAAAGAAATTATTGAGACATTTAATTCCTTTTCTCTGTAATGAAGGGGATAAAAGTTCTTTTGTCTCTGGAAGTAACGCAGCGAATGGGGGACAAAACAGGGATGGGCTCAGAAACAGCTCGAGGCGGCCGTATTCTGGATGGGGAGTGACGTTTGGGGAAAATACTTGCCGTCCGAGGGTTTGTTATGGTATTTTCTGCAAAACGGAGGCACAACGAAACCTTCCTTTGCTCCAGGGTTTTCAGACTAGCTTTTTTTAGGAGCAGAGAGTAAGGCACCTTGCCTTGTTTGAAAATTATTCGCACGACCCTTTTTTGAATTGATTCGATTTTTTCCGATTCTTCGCGAGAAATACCAGGGTGTCAAACTGGACAAGCATATTCTAGATGCGGGCGGACAAAAGACGTGTAAATTCTTAAGGAGTGGGAAGGGGGGACGCTGAATTTATTTAGGAGCTTAAGGAGGGCGATAGACACATTAGCTCTATGGATGATGTCATTAACATGGATATCCCACTTTAAATTTGAAGAAATTGTGACGCCAAGTAATTTATAGGAGGACGCAGAAATTTAAGGAGAGATAGGATTAAGAAAATGGGACAGTGACTTGAAGAAACAAATTGGCATTATCATGGACTCAAAGGCTTATTGTCATGTCCAAGTCTGAGGCTTCATCTCCAATTTCGCTGAGGATACTCATAGGATCACTTATTGAATTCCTGAAGCAAGTTTCAACAACCGTTAGGTCACCAACAGTTTTCCATCGGTCAGGAAATTCCTTCGCAAGGCTATTTATCATAACTGAAAAAAGAAGGGGACCTAGGAGAGTACATTGGGGTAAGCCGTTGTGGACAGGGAGAGGATTTTAATAATGGTTTTGGTATTTGACAACTTGCCATCTATTTGTAAAGAAGGAGGCAACTAATTTCACCAGTAAGGGATCAATATTGAACTCTTTGACAAGTTTCTCAATTAAAATATTGTGGTTAGCAAGGTCGAATGCTTTCTGAAGGTCGATGGAAATTAAATTTAGCCAGGAATTAGGCTTTTCAAGGATTTTCCCGATGTGATCAATAAGAGAAACGAGGTAATGGGAAGTGGAGGGGGATTTTAGGTTCCCAAATTGTTTCAAGACAGTAAGAGGTAGAATTTTTTCCTTCAGCCAATCTGGAGGTAATACTTCATTAAATTTCGAGAAAATAGAAGGAAGAGTAATAGGACGGACGCCTTCAAAACCAGGCTTTCTGTTTTTGTTTTTCAGAGGGGGTTATGAAACCCTGTTTACAAATTGTAGGAATTTGCCCAGACTCGGTAATTGTGTTAAACAGGAAAGACAAGGGCTTAGACAAGAAATCACCGAAGGCACTAATAAGAGGAAAGGGGATATCCAAAGGACAAATACTTGTCTTTCTTAGTTTATGAATTCTTCTTTCTATCTCAGACGGAGAAACAGTGCGTAAAGAAGGGGAAAGGGCTCCTGATGGTAATTGGTCGGACAGTGGTGGATGACTCTGAACAATGGAAGCGAGGAATTTATTGAGATTATTGGCAGTAATATCAGGGGACTCGGGTAGATTGAAGTTAAGCTGTTCAACCCTCCTGCCACACAGCTTTTTAACCTCAGAATACCAGTTTTTTGGTTTATTAGTAAACAATACTTCGACCTTATTTTTGTAGTACGTTCGTGCCAATTTGTGAATTTTTCTTTTAATTGATTTTCTTAGTTTATTGGCTTCATCTGGTTTACCATTTTTGAAAAGCTTCAATTTGGTTCTAATTAGTGTTTTTATTGTTTGGTTAATAAAGGGTTTGTCACTGGAGCTTTACTTTAGACAACGCTATAGTGTTGCCTCTGGTTATACAATAGACCATTTCTGTTTATCTTTAGACTAACAATAAGGGACAAAAGGTATGAAGCAAATATTTCAACATATTTCTTTTCTTTTTGGATGATCAGATCTCCCTCTCCCTTCCACACAAAATTGAAATTCAAAACCCCTCACCCTTAAAAGGCAAACTGCTCCTGAAAGCTTCAGCTAGAATCCCCAGCTGGGAGACAAATATGGTGGAGTTACCAAACAATAACTTTGGAAATAATCACTATATAAGATAAATATGTCTGTCCTTCCCCTTTAATCAAATTCTGAATATATTTGGATGTATTAAATAGATTTATAGAATCTTTTTTTTTAATAATACAAATTTTACCCAAAAATGAATAAATTCTTAGTATTACATTTTGTATCCCCGGAAAATAAAGCTTAACATTCAACTTTAGCCCGTGGCCGAAAGATTGGAATTGCGATTTAAGATAGCCGGACGCATTTGTTGGTCTTACGATTTTAGTTTATTGAAGTCTACAGATAAACAAGTTTCCTTTAGAGCTATAGAAATTAATAATTATATCATACAAGTTTTATTTTTCAAATGACAAATATAAGTACAATTTACTTCAATTTCTACTTGAATTTATTTAAATTTTTACTTTTATTAGAATCAATGACAGGGTAGCCAGATTTAGCTGCATAATCCTATTTTGTCAATTATTATTAGAAGTTCCGAAAATGTTGTCTTGGCAACCTTTTTCCTATCTGAAGGATAATTGCCTACAAGTTCTTTAAAAGCTATTTAAAGACACGAAGGCAAAACCATTAAATTGACTAGAAGTGGAGCCATTTTTACAAGTTTATTTTTTGGGAAAATTTTGAAGCTTTACAGGATTTGAAAAAAAAACAAGTTTTTTCAACTGAAAGTAAGGAGCAACATTAAAAATTAAAACGAAAAGAAATTATTTCATATATGAAGGGGGTTGCCCCTCCTTAATGCTTCGCTCCTTACGCTAACGTTTCTTAGTAATTTGAAAAGAGTTGCCTATTGTTCTAACTAAGCGACGGTTTTGTTTCAGGAGTGGCTCTTAAAGAATTGGACAAAAATCCAACTTCAGTGCAATGAGCGAGGTGTTGAGAAGCGGTAAGGCCCTTCATGCACGTAATAATTTCTGTTCGTTTTAAGTTTTAATGTTGCTCCTTACTTTCAGTTGAATTTTTTTTTTTTTCTGATCTTTTTAAATACCGCCAGATAATATGGTTCCGCCTCCATGGAAAAAAGCCCCCTCCCCAAGGAAATGCCGTCTGGACAATTCAGTTCAGGTGAAAATTTACCCCGGACAATTACCCTTAACACATCCACGCGTAAAGAGAAAGCAAGACATATGAAGAAATTTCAAATAGGAATTCTGCCAAATTCCCCCAGTGTACAATTTCCCCTGAAAAGTTCATCGCCTGCAAAATTCCCTCTACATGAAAAATTCCCCTCGTACAAAATTTCCCCAGCTAAAATTCGTCCCCCCCCTGCCCACCCATAAAATGTATTCATACTTCCCAAAATATTAATACAATACAAATATTATACGTAAAAAATGGACTAATTTTATAAATTAAAGACATTTCCCCAGAGGCCATGGGGGGTCAATTTATCTCCAAAGACATAGTCCTTAGGTCTTTCAACAGTGCTGAACAAAATAGCAATCTCAAAATATCGATCGGACGATTTTGGGAAAAAACTAGCGCGGAAGGGGGTCTATTAGCCCTCCAATTGTTTTGGTCGCTTAAAAAGGGAACTAGAACTTTTAATTTCTGTTGGAATTAGCCCTCTTTTGATGTTCTAGGCCTACTGAATCGATATGATAACCCCTGAAAAAAACAAAAAACAAAAAACAAACAGATAAACACGCATTCGTGATCTTTCTTCTTGTAAAAAATAAGTAGGGAGTGATGGAACCCTTGGTCTCAGTTTTTTCAGATAAATGTCCCCCCACATTTATTTCTTTTGGCCCCTTAATTATTTTCCTTCCCCGAGTAATAAATATTAATTTTCCTTTTATTTTTGTGACGCCATTTTGGGTCTTCTTAATTGCGTACGTGTTTAATAGACCACGAGGTAAGAAATTGCGCAGGTAGGGAGGTTGATCAGTAAATTAGTAAGTCCTAGGATTGGCTGGAAAGATTCATTTACCACCCTCGTAACCTCTGCCGCAGCACGCGGCTAGCGGGCTGGTTTTTTTTATGTACTCTTTTAACTTTTCAGCTTAGGTCGGAACTAAAGAGAAGTTAGAAAACCTTATCGGTAAACTTTGGCTTTAAATGTGGCCATAGACCATCCGATCACGTTAGTATGCGGAACCGTTGGAGTAACCACGGAAATTCCACTAATTTGGGGCCGACGAGGGACCTCTCCCTCCAGTAAGTGGCATAGCAACCCTTTGCGCCATTTGTTGCCTTTAAAAGTGGTGACCCCGCACGTTAAACATCCAATAAGTGGTGGCAGCGATTTAAGGCCCTATCAGTAAATCTAATAATAAAAGAATTCCGCGCTTTCGAAGAGACGGGTTATTTTGGCCTAGGAAGTAGCCTATGGTGGGTACATATATAAAAATTGCAATAAGAAAATTTTTATCTGAGCTGTGCCTAGTCGGATAATAATAGGTAATAAAATTTAAAATTTGTGGTAATAAAATCACGCGTAATAAAATTTGTGGGAGGCTGCGCCACCCACAGATAATCGACAAATTAAAAGGAAATAATTTTTCACGAAAGGATAAAAAGAAACATTGATAAAAGGATTTTCATTTGAACAGAAGACGTTAAGTAAACCTTGAAATAATGACGGACAAAAAGAGAACTCAGACATGATCTCCCGCGGCTAAACAAAAATTGGATTTAGACACACAATTATCTGCGACTTCTGTTGGAAATGCCATAAGAAAAACACCTTCAGATAAAACCATATATCACTCAACAGGTGAAATAGACATTTCTGAGACATATGAAGAGGATATCTTCAAACCAAAATCAGTAATAGAGTGATCCCCGGTACGAACCAGAGAAGAAGAGAAAATTCTAAGACAAGTTCAGAAAGTATTTTAAGCAGATAAAGAATTCCAAACAAAAGAAACATTGGCGATATTGCACGATGAAAAGTTATTGCAGGAAGGAACAGGTAAAACGAAACAAACTCACCCTTCAAAGAAGGTACAAAAAGTAAGGGAGTTGCGGGGAGAAGAAAATATTATACAACGAACAGACTCAGAAAAAGAATTAAGAGAATATAAAGACAGTGAGATTCAGAGTAGGCCAAGTAGCAGGAGTAGTAGAAGTTCAATTTCCAGCAAAAGCTGACGAAAAAGCACTCAAATAGATATGAAACAAAAACTTTTAAATTTCATAGAGAAGGAAAGATTAGACAGAGTACGAAAAGAGGAGGAAGATAGAAAAGAGAGAAAGATAGAAAAAGAGAAAGAGAGGATAGCCAGAGAACGAAAAGAAGAGGCTGATAGGATAGCCAGAGAACGAAAGGAGGAGGAATATAGAGAACAAAGAGAAAGAGATAGAGTAGCCAGAGAAAAAAAGGAGGAGGCAGACAGAGAACAAAGAGAAAGAGATAGAGTAGCCAGAGAAAGAAAGGAGTAGGCAGACAGAGATTAAATAAAATAAATAATTTAATTGATTGCAGAGAGAAATTACCAAGAGCCTCAGAAATCGTCTACTATAGAGATAATACAGGCAGTAAACCCTCAACCAATGAAAGAAAATGAAGATGTACATTTATACATATACAATTTTGAAAAAACGGCGGAATTAAGCGGGTTGCCGAGAGAAAATTGGGTAACAAGAATACAGCCCCTCCTTAACTACAAAGCACGACTTGCATATAAAGCATTACCAATGAAATACTCAAAAGATTTTGAAAAGCCAAAGAAAGATATTTTTGAAAAGTTGCAATTTCCCCCCGGGCATTTTCAATCAAGGTGTAGAGAAGAAAGAAAGTAAGACAACGAAACAAACAAAAAACACGTATACGCATTGTAAGATATGGGTATAAAGTGGCTAGAGTTAAAGAACTATACAATACCAGAAAACCTAGAAGAAATAAAAGATAAGATAACGGGAATAGTGAATAAAACAGCGATGGAACAATTCTTAGAAAATACCCATCCAAATATGAGAATGTACTTAAAAGAGAAAAACCCACAAATAATTGAAGAAATGTCCGAATTAGCAGACAGGCACACTGAAATTAGGAGGGAGGCATTCATTCAAAGAACAAGGTTAGGAGGAAATGGTAGAAAAAAATACCCGTACACAGAAAATAAAAAGAATGCTAGCCAAATATGGCAAACGCAAGGAGAAGTAACATGCTACCGCTGTCACTTGAGTTGCCACTAGATCACCATGTACCCAAAGACAGATTGTAGAAAATATGTCCAAAAACATAAACAGTATGACTTTACCTATTATAACTGTACTAACCGAGGACATTACCCCTCAGTTTGACGACGCGCGAAAAAAATTACGACAGGCATTAAAGAACAAGGGACGAAGGGGCAAACAGAAGACAAGACAATCCGAGAAATGATCGATCCCGAGAGAATTGGAAAAAGTCTCAAACGTATAAAAGAACTGCATGGGTTAAAAGCCCGGAGAATATGAAAACTTGCGCATTGGCAAAATCACACAAAGTGTGTGGCGAACTAAATGGTAAATCGGTAGAAATAGCTATTGACTCCTGCAGCGACCAAACCTATGTACGGGAACATTTAATAAAGAAAACTGACATAAATTACAAAAATAAAGTGGCATCGCTATGCTACTATGGAGCAGAACATAAATGTCCGACAGCTAAGGTCATAATAGAATTAGCCAATAAAAAGGGAAATACGGTTAAAAAAGAATTAAAAGTAGGGGTTGTACCTACTCTTGCAGTTGACGTTTTATTAGGGGGAGACTTCGGAAATATCGAAAATTTCCTTGCACTAAAAGCAACCTCCATGATAAAAAGAGTAAATGCGGTGACACGAAGTCAAGAAGAAAATAAAAGGGAGGCTGTGCCCCCCACTAATGAAAATGATGATCAGAATATACACAACCCATTTCAATTCAACGACGAGATGTTCATAAAAAATGCAAAACTAAGAAAACCGTAAAACCAAAAAAGGATAAAGAGGAATATAACCAAAAACAAGAGAAATTATTGACCATAGAAAAAGAACCAGAAAATACCAAAGAGGAACTAACCGAAACCCTCGGAATAACTTCCGAAAAATTCGCAGAACTACAAACAAACGATAAAGAATGCAGAAAAATAAAACCAGCACTAACGAATCAAAAAAATCCGCAATCTAAACAGTTTTCCAATAATGGAAATCTACTTTACAAAATAATGAAGACTGGGGAAAACGCTAGAAAACTACAACTTTTGGTACCACATGAATTAAGGAAAGCGGTAATAAAATTGGCTCACTCAAGCCCAACGGGGGGACACATGGGATCCCAAAGAACAAGAGATAGAGTCTTGCATCGTTTTTGGTGGAAAGGATTAAAAAAAGATATTATCAACTTTTGCAAAAGATGCAAAGATTGTCAATTAGTTGCATACAAAAAATCAAATGAAAAAGTTCCAATGAAAAAATACCCATTTTGGCACACCATTTGAGAGAATTTCAATAGACATTGTCGGTCCACTTCCGAAATCTAGCACGGGAAACAGATTCATTCTAGTTATTAATGATCTGGCTACGAGATACCCGGAAGCTTTCCCAATGCGAACAGTAAAATCACCAAAAATTGCAGAAGAATTAGCGAAATATGTCTCGCGTCACGGAATCCCGAAGAAAATTTTAACAGATAATGGAACCAATTTTATATCGACATACATCCGAAAAATTATACAAAATTCTCGGTATAAAACAAGTATTAACTACTCCATTCCATCCTCAGACAAATGGAGTGACAGAAAGATTTAACGGAACCCTAATTAGTATGTTTAATTATACGTTTTGTAAGAGATGATGTAAACCAATGGGAAAAAATGCTTCCTTATGTCCTATTTTGCATACAGAGAAACTCCACACCAATCTACAGGGTTCTCGCTATTTGAATTACTATATGGGACAAACTCAAGGGGGGTGTTAGACATTTTAAAGGAATCATGGGAGAATGATGAGAAAAATGAAGAAAAAGTAATAACACATTTGCTATGACTACGAGAGAAACTATATATCTCACCCTAAAGAGAGAAGAAAGCCCCAGAGGCATTGGCGCTCATCCTGCCCCATTTTGCCGACAAATCTACTCACCGTTACAACTTCAATGAAGGGGAGGAAGTCCTCATTTTATGGAAAGATAGGCCTCCTCCACTTGCCGTGAGATTGAAAGAAACTTGTAAGTTGAACAAGAGGAAATGACGTATGCAAAATATCTAATATAGCTAGATGAAGCGCGGAAAAAGGAAGAAGTTGACAATGTGAATTTAATGATGAAATTTAAACAAGAAAATGAAAAAGAATGCCACAGAGAGCCGCAGAAGAGTGGCCTCGTTATTTTGACATCACAGCATGACGAGGAAAGTGCCCCTGTAGGTACAATAGAACCGGCAGAAACACATATAAACGCCATTGAAAGGGTTTCGGTAGAAACATATCTGAGCCAGGCTCAGAAATCCCAATTAAATAAGTTATTCACGGAATTTGCAGACGTATTAACAGACCAAATCGGAAAAACAGAAAATGTAGTACATAAGATACTATTAAAAGACAAGAAACCAATAAAACAAAACCCCTCGCCGAATACCGGAAGCAAAAAGGAAAGAAATGAAAAAAGAAATTGACCAAATGCTCGAGTTAGGGGTGTTAGAACCATCAAATTCAGAATAGGCAGCACCAGTCGTATTAGTCCCGAAGAAAGATGGCTCCATTAGATTTTACGTAGACTACAGAAAACTGAATAATATTTCCGAATCAGACGCGTACCCAATACCAAGAATGGATGAAATTCTAGAGTCAGATGGCTCCCCAAAATTTATATCAATTTTAGACTTGAGAAGGGGATATTGGCAAGTAAAAATGGACCCAGATGATTCACCCAAAACTGCTTTTATTACTCCATTTGGGTCGTACCAATTTAGATACATGCACCAGCAAAATTCCAAAGGCTAGTAGATTATATTTTAAATTCCTTACCAGATACAAGAGCCTGCTTGGATGATATTATACTATTTTCGAACTCGTTCAATGAACATCTAATCCATATGGAACAAGTATTAACCAGACTGAGGAGAGCAGGACTAACTTTGAATGTAGAAAAATGTAAATTAGTGCAGACACAGACAGAATACCTGGGACACAAAATAGGAAACGGTATAATAGCCCCATTAAGGGAAAAAACAGAAAAAATTAGAAACGCAGCAGTTCCGACCACAAAGAAAAAAATTCGGTCATTTTTAGGGTTGGCAGGATATTATCAAAATTCATACCAAATTTTGCAACGGTTGCTACACCTTTGACGGAGTTAACAAGGAAGGGGGCCGTAGACCCCGTTAAATGGTCACAAATTGAACAAAATGCATTTGATACACTGAAAAATGCTCTTTGTGGCGAAAGGATACTGAGAAATCCAGATTTTTCCTTACCATTTGTGCTACAAACTGACAGTTCAGATTACGGATTAGGGGCAGTTTTATCCCAAAATTTTGAAAATAGGGAACATCCAATCACATTTATATCCAGGAAATTATCGAAAGCAAAATTAAATTATAGCACAATTGAAAAAGAATGCCTTGCGATAATTTATGGGGTAAAAAAACTGGACTATTATGTATTTGGACGAAAATTTACAATAGTGACAGATCACAACCCATTGAAATGGCTAAATATAATGAAGCCAGTAACTGACGATCATCACGGTAGGCCATTTGCCTACACGGATATGACTTCGAAATAAAATCAAGACCAGGGGTCGATAATGGGAACGCGGACGGCAAGTCCCGAGTTGAATAAAGAGATATATAAATAATAGGGGAGAAAATAAAATGTTCGCTTGGCTTTGCCTTGAAAACATAAATACTAAGGGGAGAAAAGAGGACAAAGCCCCATAGAGAATAAAACAAGATGGTTTCAAAATAGAGGTGAATCCTTTACAACGGGTTGGGGGAAAGTTGGGAGATATTGAATGTCGAATCAGAGTGGAAAAAGTTGGAAAGGAATCTGAGATTAGTATTATCAATTCAAAAGATATATCGGTCCTTTATGAGGGGGAGGAATCCCGTGGGGAAGATCCCCTGCGGGAAGTTGCAAAAGATAGTCCTTTTTACTAAATGCACAACTGGCGGACAAGTTGTGATCCCTTTACCGAGATTTTGCCTTTTTGATCTGGAGTCCTTGGGGGATGCTCTCTCCCAGTCACTTCATACTTCACCCAAACCGTTGTCCAGTAACCCTCTTCATAGCTGTTATTCTTCATGGGAGTCGGCAAGTATTTCCGGCAAATTGTATTCAGTGGGAGATGTATCTAAGTTTCATCTTCAATTAGCATCAACGTATATTCTTCAGTTAATTATCCTAAGGGAGGGAACCCAGAAAAAAGGCGATTCATGGATCGCTCAAAATTTTACTTCATTCCCAGTACCCTTATCGTTTTCACAGGCCTTTGCATTTTCGGCCTTAAATTATTTGAAATTATGCCAAGGGGCAATTTACTTTTTGATTGAGATGTGGGGTTGTTTCCACAGATGGAAATTAAGAGGCTAGTGCAGCCAATTTTTCACGATGGCTGGCATCATCGAAAGTGCCAGGAACTAATTATCTGCTCCTCTCAAATGTAAATTTGTGAGAGCAAGAAATCTTTTGTTTTTGATTTGTGCTGTGCACAATGAATTCCTACGAATCTTGGGGACTTCGATTTTCGAGACCAAATGCGGATGTTAGACGATCTAGACAATGGTGGTTTCTACAATGGAGACGTGGGGATGGCGACGAATCCTGAAACAAGCGGTGAAAAGAGAGAAGATACAAGTTTAGTGATTTTGAGTTTTGTGTTATGTATTTTGTGTCTGAGTTTCCAGCCAATCCACCGGATATGTGGGCCATTTATCTTAGGAGGGAGGTGTTGGAACCCTTGGTCCCAGTTTTTTCAAATAAATGTCCCCCCCACATTCATTTCTTTTGGCCCCTTAATTATATTCCTTCCCCGAGTAATAAATATTAATTTTCCTTTTATTTTTGTGACGCCATTTTGGGTCTTCTTAATTGCGTACGTGTTTAATAGACCACGAGATAAGAAATTGCACAGTTAGAGAGGTTGATCAGTAAATTAGTAAGTCCTAGAATTGGCTGGAAAGATTCATTTACCACCCTCGTAACCCCTGCCGCAGCACGCGGCTAGCGGGCTGGGAGAAAGAGTCCATTTTTAGTTAAGTTCTTTTGCACAACGTGTTGTGAATACAGTAAGGTTTTTTTATGTACTCTTTTAACTTTTCAGCTTAGGTCGGAACTAAAGAGATAGTTAGAAAACCTTGTCGGTAAACTTTGGCTTTAAATGTGGCCATAGACCATCCGATCACGTTAGTATACGGAACCGTTGGAGTAACCACGGAAATCACACTAATTTGGGGCCGACGAGGGATCTCCCCCTCCAGTAAGTGGCATAGTAACCCTTTGCACCATTTTTGCCTTTAAAAGTGGTGACCCCCACACGTTAAACATCCAATAGGGAGGGTCTTGTAACCACCAGGGACATGTGACACGACCGGGACATGTGACATCATCAGATAAGAAAATTTCACATCGTGAACATTCTTATCAGAGAGTTGAAAATACTGACGGGGAAAGGTAATTGATTGACACAATTTCTCCATGAGACTTGATATATTTGGAAGAGTTCATAGGAATTTAAAATGTATCTGTGCACAGTTGCCAGAACATAGCAAACGTCAGAGATTAATTGACATCTTAGTGGATTTCAAAGTAGAGAAGAAATAGGTAAGGCATCTCAGGGAGTGCTTACTCTATTAAAATGAACATATTATTTTTTATTTAGGTGGTTCTCGACTGTGTTCTGTATAATACACAAGTACCATTTGAACAGTTTTGTCAACATAAACTGCTCTAAAATCATAGTATGCTAAAAAGTTGATAGTAATAGGGATGCAGACGCCAAGAAAGGAATTTTATTAAAGAAATTCAGATCAATCCATAAAAATCCTTAGAAATCAACTATTGTGATGATTATAGATTTGAAGAATCAAGGACTGCAATTATCAATGACCTTAATCAACAAGGACCTCAACCTCCAAAGGTCTACTCCCCCAACCTCCAAGGGCCCATCCCTCCCCAAAACTTTTTGGGCTCCTCCTCCCATTTTTTAATAATTTTTTTTCTGCGCGCTTGAGACACAGAAATTAACAAACAGAAAAGTTTTTCAGCTAAAGCAGGGAACAAGTTTAAAACTCAAAATAAATATAATTACTCTCTATTTTTAAAAACTTCTGGCTATTTTCCAAATCACACCCAGACCTATCCAAGATATTATTTGAGGTTTACCAAGGACATTAAATCTCGTCAAGACTTATCCCAAGGACATTAAGTCTCGTTCAGGCTTTTACCAATGAAATTAAATCTCCTTCCCAGGCTTTTACCAAAGACATTTAATCTCGTCCAGGCTCTTACCAATGACATTACATCTCGTCCAGGCTTTTACCAAGGACATTAAATCTCGTCCAGGTTTTTACCAAGGACATTAAATCTTCTTCCCATGCTTTTACTAAGGACAATAAATCTCGTCCAGACTTTTACTAAGGACATTAAATCTCGTACAGGCTTTTACCAAGGACATTAAATCTCGTCCAGGGTTTTACCAAGGACATTAAATCTCCTTCCCAGGCTTTGACCAAGGACATTAAATCTCGCCAGTCTTTTACCAAGGACAATAAATCTCGTCCATTCTTTTACCAAGGACACTAAATCTTGTCCAGGCTTTTACCAAGGATATTACATTTCATCCAGGCTTTTATTTTCAGTCCAGACTTTTACCAAGGACATTAAATCGCGTCCAGGCTTTTACCGAGGACAATAAATCTCGTCCAGGCTTTTATCAAGGACATTACATCTCGTCCAGGCTTTCACCAAGGACATTAAATAACGTCCAGACATTTACTAAGGTCATTAAATCTCATCCAGGCTTTTACCAAGGACATTAAATCTCATCCTTCCTTGTAAACCAACTACAATAGCAACATTTTAACATATACCATTAGTATTTTCAAGGGTTTGGGTAGCCTCGATGGAGCATTCTCCTTCTAAACTAGCTACGATAGCAATATTTTACCCTATATTATTAGTATTTTCAAAAGTTTTTGGTAGCCTTGATGGAGCATTCTGCTTCTAAGCTAGCTACAATAGCAACATTTTACCCTATATTATTAGTATTTTCAAGGCTTTTGGTAGCGTTGATGGAGCATTTTCATTCTAAACTAGCTACAATGCAAAATTTTACTCTATTTTATTAGTATTTTCAAGGGTTTTGGTAGCCTTGATGGAGCATTCTGCTTCTAAACTAGCTACAATAGCAACATTTTACCATACACTATTAGTATTTTCAAGAGGATTGGTAGCCTTGATGGAGCATTTTCTTTCTAAACTTGCTACAATAGCAACATTTTACCATATATTATTAGTGCTTTCAAGGGTTTTGGTCTTTTTTCACTCCCAACATTACTTTACGACTTTTTGCATACCCCAACACCAAGAAATACTTTTCAAAATACTTTATTATGTTATTTCAGAACAAATTCTTTTCGTAGTATTCCTCCTAAACCTGTTTTACAAGTTTAGAAACTCATCTTTTTTCAGTCCCAACATTACTTTACGACTTTTTGCATACCCCAACACCAAGAAATACTTTTCAAAAGGCTTTATTATATTATTTCAGAACAAGTTCTTTTATTAATATTCTTCCTAAACCAGTTTTACAAGGTGAAGTAGTCATACTTTTTCACCCCCAACATTACTTTACGACTTTTTCGCATACCCCAACACCAAGAAATTGTTTTCAAAACGCTTTATTATATTATTTCAGATCAAGTTCTTTTCTTAATATTCCGCCTAAACCTGTTTTACAAGTTAAAGTCCTCATCTTTTTTTACTCCCAACATTGCTTTACGACTTTTTTTTAATAAAGTTGGGTTTTAGTATTCTGAAATGTGAACGTCCACGTTTAAATAACATCTGGTTTTATTAATAATATTTGATTTTCTAATAAAGTTGGGATTTAGTTTTCAGAAATAAGATCAACCATGTTTAAAATACATCAGATTTTACTAATATTTGATTCTTTTTAATAAAGTTGGATTTTAATTTCCACAAATACGAACATCACCGTTTAAAATACATCTGATTTTATTAATAATATTTGGTTATTTTTTAATGAAGTTGGGTTTTAGTTTTCTGAAATAAGAATAACCACGTTTAAAACACATATGATTTTATTAATCTCTTCTGAATTTTCTCAATGAAAAGATTTAAGTTACAGATCAATTCTTAATTTTCTCGAAGACATAAAAAATTTAAAGTTCTGTTCTTAATTTTTCCATAGAAGATAGAAAAATTTTATCCTTTGATTATGAATATTCGCCATAAAGATAAAAAGCTCCACTTTAATTCCGAGTTTTCTCAACGAAGTGAAGAAAAGTTCCAGTCCTCTACTAAATTTTCTTAATGAAGAGAAAAAAGTTACAGTAAATTTTATTTTTTTCCAGAGAAATAAAAAGTTCCCCTTTAATTCTAAGTTTTCTCAAAGAAGTAAAGAAAAGTTTTAGTTGTCTTCTGAATTTTCTCAAAGAATATAAATAATTCAACTGTAAATTCTTTTCTGTCTTCTACGGAGAAATTTAGAACAGAAGTTTTAATTTGTTTTTCATATCCGAGAAAATTCAGAACTGAACTGGAGCTTTTTTCTCTTCTTTGGTAAAATTCAGAATTGAGCTAACTTTTTTCTCTTCTTTAAGAAAGACTCAGAATTAAAGTGGAACTCTTATCTTCATGGTGAATATTCACAATCATAGTATAACTTTTCTCTATCTTTTACTAGAAATTTAGAACAGAACTAAAAATTGTTTCACCTCTTTGAGAAAAATCATAACTGAAGTGGAACCTTTTTATTTTCTCTAGTAAATTATAATTGATCTCTAACTTATTTTTTTCTTTGAGAAAATTCAGAAGAGAATTTGAACTTTTCTTCACTTCTTTGAGAAAACTCAGAATTGAAGTGGAACTCTTTATTTTCATGGTGAGTGATTACAATCATAGTTTAACTTTTTCTATCTTTAATAAGAAATTTAGAACACAAATTTAATTTTTTTTTCACCTATTTGAGAAAAATCAGAACTGAAGTGTAATTTCTTTATTTTCTTTGGAAAAAATAGAATTGATCTGTAACTTTTTTTAGAAAATACAGAAATGAAAAGAGGTACCCTTTTATTTTTTAAAAAATCAGAATTGATCCGTAAATTTTCATTGAGAAATTTTTCAGAAGAGAACTTGAACTTTTCTTTCCTTCATTTTGAAAACTCAGATTTAAAGTGAAACTTTTTATCTTGATGGAAAATATTCACAGTCAAAGTATGACTTTTTTCTATTTTTAACAGAAAAATTTTGAACAGAACTTTAAATTTTTTATGTCTTTGAGATAAATCAGAACTGAAGTGGAACCTTTTTTATTTTCTTTGGAGAAAATTAAAATTGAACTGTAACTTTTTTCTTTTCATTGAGAAATTTTCAGAAGAGAATTTGAACTTTTCTTAACTTCTTTGAGAAAACTGAATTAAAGTGGAACTCTTTATCTTCCTGGTGAATATTTGCAATCAAATTATAACCTTTTTCTATCTATTACAAGAAATTTAGAACAGAACTTAAAAATTTTTTAATCTCTTTGAGAAAAATCAGAACTGAAGTGGAACCTTTTTATTTTCTCCATAAAAAATTAGAATTAATCTAGAAGTTATTTGTTCTTTGAGAAAATTCAGAAGAGAACTTTAATATTTCTTCACTTTATTGAGAAAACTGAGATTTAAAATTGAACCTTTTATCTTCAGAAGGGAGCTTGAGCTTTTCTTCGTTTCTTTGAGAAAACTCAGAATTAAAGTGGAACTCTTTATCATCATGGCGAATAAGCACAATCATAGTATAACTTTTTTCTTTTTTTCTTCGAGAAAATTCAGAAGTGAACTTAAGCTTTTCTTCAATTTATTGAGAAGACTTAGAATTAAAGTAGCACTTTTTATCTTCTGAAGAGCTTGGACTTTTCTTCACTTCTTTGAGAAAACTCAGAATTAAAGTAGAACTTTTTATCTTTATGGCGAATATTCACATTCATAGTATAACTTTTTCTATCTTTAATCAGAAATTTAGAACAGAACTATATATTTTTTTCATCTCTTTGAGAAAAATCAGAACTTAAGTGGAATCTTTTTATTTTCTCTGTAAAAAATAGAATTGATCTGTAACTTATTTCTTTTTATAGAGAAAACTCAGAAGAGAACTTGAACTTTCCTTCACTTTGCTGATAAAACTTAGAATTAAAGTGGAACTTTTTATTTTCTCTTGAAAAAATAGAATTAGTCTGTAACTTATTTCTTTTCATTGAGAAAATTCAGAAGAGAACTTGAACTTTTCTTCACTTCGTTAAAAAAAATTAGAATTAGAGTGGAAATAAAAGTGGAAATAAAAGTGGAAATTTTTATCTTCATGGCAAATATTCACAATCAAAGTATAACTGTTTTCTATCTTCTATGGAAAAATTTCGAACAGAACTTTAAATTTTGTATGTCTTTGAGAAATTTAAGAATTGATCTGTAACTTATTTCTTTTCGTTGAGAAAATTCAGAAGAGATTAATAAAATCACATGTAATTTAAACTTGGTTGTTCTTATTTTTGGAAACTAAAAGCCAACTTTATTAAAAAAAAATCAAATGTTATTAATAAAATCAGATGTATTTTAAACCGTGGTGTTTGTATTTCTGGAAATTAAAATCCAATTTTATTAAAAAAGTTCAAATACGGAAATATTATGTATTCTAAACATGGTTGTTCTTATTTCTGAAAACTTACAACTTTATTAGAAAATCAAATATTATTACTAAAACCAGATGTATTTTAAACGTGGACGTTCTCATTTCTGAAAGCTAAAACCCAAATTTATTAAAAAAAAAAGTCGTAAAGTACTGTTGGGAGTGAAAAAAGATGAGCACTTTAACTTGTAAAACAGGTCTAGGAGGAATAATAAGAAAAGAACTTGATCTGAAATAATATAATAAAGCCTTTTGAAAAGAATTTCTTGGTGTTGGGGTATGCAAAAAATCATAAAGTAATGTTGGGGGTGAAAAAGGATGAGTACTTCAACTTGAAAAAGAGGTCTAGAAGGTATATTACGAAAAGAACTTGTTCTCAAATGATAAAATAAAGCCTTTTGAAAAGTATTGCTTGGTGTTTAGGTATGCAAAAGGTCGTAAAGTAATGTTGGGAGTGAAAAAGGATGTGTACTTCAACTTGTAAAACAGGTTTAGGAGGAATATTACGAAAAGAACTTGTTCTGAAATAATATAATAAAGTCTTTTGAAATGTATTTCTTGGTTTTGGAGTATGCAAAAAGTCGCAAAGTAATGCTGGGAGTGAAAAAAGATTATCAAAACGCTTAAAAATACTAATAATACAGGGTAAAATGTTTCAATTGTAGCTAGTTTAGAAGGAAAATGCCCCATTAAGGCTACCAAAACCCTTGAAAATACTAATAGTATAGGGTAAAATTGTACCGTGAGTAATATGTGATATATTTAAAATACAAAAAAAAATTATTTCCTTCTAAGGATAATTATTACTAAGGATAATTATTATTAAAGTAATGAAAAATATTACTTTTCTATTTGTGTTATTTTACTTGTATGTCTGTATCTAGCACGGCATGGTAGGCAACCAGTTCAATTGTACTCCATTAGTAACGCTCCCAGGAGTCTGATTTCGACATAACATTAGAAGTAATTGACAAGGAGATAACTCGAGGAAGCGAGGTTACACTCCTGGATTGATAGTTGCAGAATTTCTAACCCACTATAGTTACGCTTTTTATTTTCTCGCGTTCAGCGAGTGGCGTGGTCACTCATTTGTCTATCCCCCCCCCCACATTGCAGTCGGTGCAGCCCTCAACGGCACGAGATAAGCTATAACGGCTCAGACGATGTGATCGTATAATTCCCCGGCGGAACCTTTTGATTTTCTTATTATTTTTATAGCTTGCTTAGCTTATTACTTAGCTTAAAAAAAATTCACCTGGCAGAACAGGAAAATTCACCCGGCAGAACTGGCGCGGTCGTAAACTTGGAGGAAAACATTCGAACTAGTTATGCTACAAACTTCGAAATATAAATTTATATCATTGGAGAGATACAGACTTATAAGAAAAAGTGATTAGGCCTATTGCCGCTAAGCTATTATAGAAAAACCCTTTGAAATATCTCATAGGAGATAATAGCCTCCTCCAAAACAGGTTAAGTGAAAAAAAAAACTATTTTGAGTTAATCCAAACGCAAAAATGTCAGAAGAATTAAGCGAACTATTAATGGCGCAAAAGTTTGTCGCGAAAAATGTAGAAATAACAAAATCCATTCCGCAATGTGATGGACAAACAGATATCGACGAATTTATTATCCAATTGGCCCAGTTTGTAGAATTAACAAAAACGGAGCTAGAAACTTTAGTCGGTATGCTCCTACTTAGATTGAGAGGGCAGGCCTTAACCTTCCTAAAGCAAATTGAAAATACTATAGGGGATGATGACAGCTTGCTAATAAATACAATCAAAAATTGTTAACGGTATTCAAAGATAGATTCATCGAATCTAGTTCAACAAATAAATTAAAACACGGAATGGTAAGCTTTGACCATACACAGAATAAAAGAGAATATCTTCACAATATACGGATTTCAGTAGAAGCAAAATTCGGAAAAGCTTCAGGAGAACTGTATGAAAAAATCATACTAGAAGCCTTTTTGCAAGGGCTACCCACAAAATTATATAGGATGGTAATATCAAAAAATATTGAGGCATTGGAACTCGCAGTTAAGGATGTGGACGAATGATCGAAATTGATACGATGGTGGCAAATCACAGTAAAACAAATATAAATAGCCTAGGCGAATCAAACGCAAACCTGACCTTCAAGAGTAATCAAGCTTCTCCTAATTTCTTTTCAAGGGATAACTCCCCAGTGTCACAAAGAAATAGAACACAAGAACTCAATAGGAAGAAAACAGTACGCTTTCAGCCCAGTAAACCAATCAATTATGGAAATAGTTCCACAATTGTAAGATGCTATAACTGTAATCGACCTGGGCATATCGCGAGAGAGTGCCGTTATGTCCCTAATCGCACACCAAGGATTGCCGTCGGTAATACGCAAAATTATGGCAACCATTTGTTCGGGGGAACAAATTTTAGCGCCAGTGGTGCACTAGGCTATAGCCAGGGAAGATTGCGCCAATCAGTACCTCACGACGCGTACCAACCAAATTTGTATAGCCCTCTCTCCAATAGACAAAATAATTATCGGCCGACAGGAAATGCAAATTTTTGAAGCCGGCGGCAAATAGTTAATTGGCCGACGGAAAATGCAAATTTTTCAAGCCAATGGCATTTGCAGTCAGCGCCAGCAACCGGCACTGACGCAAGAAATTTCAAACTACCGTAATAATACATGGCGAAGGCAGATAAACAAATTTAAATCAATTAGATATGCCTATGGAATCTCACATATCTGAATCTCTATGGCAGACACCGACGGATGAAATAAGTCCGCAGGGAAACGTGTCAGGCCTTTCAGAAGAATAAATTGGACCCAGAAGGTGCCTAGAATATTTTAAAAGCCCAACCCAGTAGTATTACCATTCTTTAGTTAGTGTAACTATAAGTTGCCTATATTTAATGATTTTAGTGTGACAAATGTCTAATTTAAGGCTTTAAATAACTCTGGTGCCACGGTGAATATCATAAACTTATGCGTATTTAATATATTGCCTTCGAATATTAGGCGACAGAGGTATCCTAATAATCCCAATTTAACTAGCGTGATAGGGCATAAATTGAATCCAAAAGGTTCAATTCGCCTAGACGTAAAAAGGGATAATAGAATTTTTCCGACAAACTTTACGATATACAATAACTTTCCGTATGAAGCCATTATCGGTGCAAATTTTTTAAGGTCGAATAAGGTATTATTAGACATAGCGAACGAAAGGCTTGTCTACCCGGCTAAGGTAGGAGAAGGAATTTCTACCTTAAGAATTGCAAATGAGGTTACGAAGAGATCGTAACAGTAAATAAAATTTCTGGCGGTATAATATCGCAATCTTTTGAACCTCATGTCTCGCAAAGAGGACATGGCATAATCAGAAATTTGTTTAATTATTCAGAGAGACATTGCAGAAATGAAGTATATCTAAATAATAAGTGTATTGAATCTGCAAAAATAAAAATAGGACATATTCGACATTATTTGTCGGACGAAATCACGAAAATAGTGGAATTGTAGAAACAAATTGTAAAACCCAATGTGACACCACAAGTTGCCACAATGATACAGCAAAGTACCAGCATGAATCTAATAGAAAAAAATAGTGAAGAGAAATGTAACGGATTCACGATACGGAAAACAAAAAATCCCTCCCAAAACGATTCAAAGATTTCAAACATCACAGATGATTGAACCAGTAGAAAGCAAACGTGAAATTTGGTTTGCGACCTCGTCAAATGAAATTCCTGAAAATCTGCTATGCGAAGAACAGATTATATCTTACGACAAAGGAGAAAGTTTAATTTGGGTAACTAATAACCACGAATATGATACAATTACAATAAAAAAGGGGACGTGTTTGGTTCAAATCCAAGATATCTCGGAGAATGATTTAGATAGGTGGGAAAATTTCAAAAGAAACCTAGTTAATGGCATTAAAACCTCAATTAACAAATACCCTCTAACTAAATCGCAATTCTTAAACAAATTTAATATGGATCATATTACGGACTTAGGACTTAAGAAAAAATTATGCGAATTATTATGGAATTTTAAAGATATATTTTCCGCATCTGAAAATGACATCGGACTGATACCGCTTTATGAATATTCGATTCAAACGACCGGTAATCCTGTCGCGAAACAACCATATCGTGTGCTGTATAAGCACAAAGAGTGGTTAAAAATAAAATTCATGAATTAGAAAAAACAATATCATGATATAACTGTGTCCAAGGTTAAGCCCAAACAATGCACTTCATGGAGGGAAACACTAGTGCAAAGAATGCCCCATCCCCCTGAAGACATGGCATTTAAACAATGTAGAAAGCCATTTTCAAAAGGCATTATTATATTGTTTCAGATCAAATTCTTTTCTTAATGTTCCACCTAAACCTGTTTTACAAGTTAAAGTACTCATCTTTTTTTCACTCCCAACATTACTTTACGACTTTTTTTTAATAAAGTTGGGTTTTAGTTTTCTGAAATGAGAACGTCCACGTTTAAAATACATCTGGTTTTAGTAATAATATTTGATTTTCTAATAAAGTTGTAAGTTTTCAGAAATAAGAACAACCATGTTTAGAATACATAATATTTCCGTATTTGAACTTTTTTAATAAAATTGGATTTTAATTTCCAGAAATACAAACACCACGGTTTAAAATACATCTGATTTTATTAATAACATTTGATTTTTTTTTAATAAAGTTGGCTTTTAGTTTCCAAAAATAAGAACAACCAAGTTTAAAATACATGTGATTTTATTAATATCTTCTGAATTTTCTCAATGAAAAGAAATAAGTTACAGATAAATTCTTAATTTTCTCAAAGACATACAAAATTTTAAGTTCTGTTCTAAATTTTTCCATAGAAGATAGAAAACAGTTATAATTTGATTGTGAATACTCGCCATGAAGATAAAAAGTTCCGCTCTAATTTTAAGTTTTTTTTAACGAAGTGAAGAAAAGTTCAAGTTCTCTTCTGAATTTTTTCAATGAAAAGAAATAAGTTATAGATCAATTTAATTTTTTTCCAGAGAAATAAAAATTTCCAATTTGATTATAAGTTTTCTCAACGAAGTGAAGAAAAGTTCAAGTTCTCTTCTGAGTTTTCTCTATAAAAAGAAATAAGTTACAGATCAATTCTATTTTTTACAGAGAAAATAAAGATAGAAAAAGTTATACTATGAATGTGAATATTCGCCATAAAGATAATAAGTTCTACTTTAGTTCTGAGTTTTCTCAAAGAAGTGAAGAAAAGCCCAAGCTCTTCAGAAGATAAAAAGTTCCACTTTAATTCTAAGTCTTCTCAATAAATTGAAGAAAAGCTTAAGTTCTCTTCTGACTTTTCTCAAAGAAAAAAAGAAAAAAGTTGTACTATGACTGTGCTTATTCGCCATGATGATAAAGAGTTCCACTTTAATTCTGAGTTTTCTCAAAGAAACGAAGAAAAGTTCAAGTTCTCTTCTGAAGATAAAAAGTTCCACTTTAATTCTGAGTTTTCTCAATAAAGTGAAGAAAAGTTCAAGTTCTCTTCTGAATTTTCTCAAAAAAAAAATAAGTTCCAGATCAATTCTAATTTTTGATGGAGAAAATAAAAAGGTTCCACTTCAGTTCTGATTTTTCTCAAAGAGATTAAAAAATTTTTAAGTTCTGTTCTAAATTTCTCGTAATAGATAGAAAAAGGTTATAATTTGATTGCAAATATTCACCAGGAAGATAAAGAGTTCCACTTTAATTCAGTTTTCTCAAAGAAGCGAAGAAAAGTTCAAATTCTCTTCTGAAAATTTCTCAATGAAAAGAAAAAGTTAACAGTTCAATTTTAATTTTCTCCAAAGAAAATAAAAAAGGTTCCACTTCGGTTCTCAAAGACATAAAAAATTTAAAGTTCTGTTCAAAATTTTTCTGTTAAAAATAGAAAAAAGTCATACTTTGACTGTGAATATTCTCCATCAAGATAAAAAGTTTCACTTTAAATCTGAGTTTTCTCAATGAAGGAAAGAAAAGTTCAAGTTCTCTTCTGAAAAATTTCTCAATGAAAATTTACGGATCAATTCTGATTTTTCATAAAATAAAAGGGTACCTCTTTTCATTTCTGTATTTTCTAAAAAAAGTTACAGATCAATTCTATTTTTTCCAAAGAAAATAAAGAAATTACACTTCAGTTCTGATTTTCCTCAAATAGGTGAAAAAAAAATTAAATTTGTGTTCTAAATTTCTTATTAAATATAGAAAAAGTTAAACTATGATTGTAATCACTCACCCTGAAAATAAAGAGTTCCACTTCAATTCTGAGTTTTCTCAAAGAAGTGAAGAAAAGTTCAAATTCTCTTCTGAATTTTCTCAAAGAAAAAAATAAGTTAGAGATCAATTATAATTTACTAGAGAAAATAAAAAGGTTCCACTTCAGTTATGATTTTTCTCAAAGAGGTGAAACAATTTTTAGTTCTGTTCTAAATTTCTAGTAAAAGATAGAGAAAATTTATATTATGATTGTGAATATTCACCATGAAGATAAGAGTTCCACTTTAATTCTGAATCTTTCTTAAAGAAGAGAAAAAAGTTAGCTCAATTCTGAATTTTACCAAAGAAGAGAAAAAAGCTCCAGTTCAGTTCTGAATTTTCTCGGATATGAAAAAAATTAAAATTTCTGTTCTAAATTTCTCCGTAGAAGACAGAAAAGAATTTACAGTTGAATTCTTTATATTCTTTGAGAAAATTCAGAAGACAACTAAATTTTTTCTTTACTTCGTCGAGAAAACTTAGAATTAAAGGGGAACTTTTTATTTCTCTGGAAAAAAATAAAATTAAACTGTAACTTATTTCTCTTCATTAAGAAAATTTAGGAGAGAACTTGAACTTTTCTTCACTTCGTTGAGAAAACTTAGAATTAAAGTGGAGCTTTTTATCTTCATGACTAATATTCACAATCAAAGTACAACTTTCTTCTATCTTGTATGGAAAAATTTAGAACAGAAATTAAAATTTTTTATGTCTTCGAGAAAATTAAGAATTGATCTGTAACTTATTTCTTTTCATTGAGAAAATTCAGAAGAGATTAATAAAATCATAAGTGTTTTAAACGTGGTTATTCTTATTTCAGAAAACTAAAACCCAACTTCATTAAAAAATAACCAAATATTATTAATAAAATCAGATGTATTTTAAACGGTGATGTTCGTATTTGTGGAAATTAAAATCCAACTTTATTAAAAAGAATCAAATATTAGTAAAATCTGATGTATTTTAAACATGGTTGATCTTATTTCTGAAAACTAAATCCCAACTTTATTAGAAAATCAAATATTATTAATAAAACCAGATGTTATTTAAGCATGGACGTTCACATTTCTGAAAACTAAAACCCAACTTTATAAAAAAAAAGTCGTAAAGCAATGTTGGGAGTTAAAAAAGATGAGTACTTTAACTTGTAAAGCAGGTTTACGAGGAATATTAAGAAAAGAAATTGATCTGAAATAATATAATAAAGCCTTTTGAAAAGAATTTCTTGGTGTTGGGGTATGCGAAAAAGTCGTAAAGTAATGTTGGGGGTTAAAAAGGATGACTACTTCAACTTGTAAAACTGGTTTAGGAGGAATTTTAATAAAAGCACTTGTTCTGAAATAATATTATAACGCCTTTTGAAAAGTATTTCTTGGTGTTGGGGTATGCAAAAAGTCGTAAAGTAATGTTGGGAGTGAAAAAAGATGCGTTTCTCAACTTGTAAAACAGGTTTAGGAGGAATAGTACGAAAAGAATTTGTTCTTACATAATATAATAAAGTCTTTTGAAAAGTATTTCTTGGTGTTGGGGTATGCAAAAAGTCGTAAAGTAATGTTGGGAGTGAAAAAAGATTTCCAAAACCCTTGAAAGTACTAATAATATAGGGTAAAATGTTGTTATTGTAGCTAGTTTAGAAAGAAAATGCTCAATCAAGGCTACCAATCCTCTTGAAAATACTAATAGTGTAGGGTAAAATGTTGCTATTGTAGCTAGTTTAGAATCAGAATGCTCCATCAAGGCTACCAAAACCCTTGAAAATACTAATAAATAGGGTAAAATGTTGCATTGTAGCTAGTTTAGAAGGAAAATGCTCCATCAACTCTACCAAAAGCCTTGAAAATACTAATAATATAGGGTAAAATGTTGCTATTGTAGCTAGCTTAGAAGCAGAATGCTCCATCAAGGCTACCAAAAACTTTTGAAAATACTAATAATATAGGGTAAAATATTGCTATCGTAGCTAGTTTAGAAGGAGAATGCTCCATCGAGGCAACCCAAACCCTTGAAAATACTAATAGTATATGTTAAAATGTTGCTATTGTAGTTGGTTTTCAAGGAAGGATGAGATTTAATGTCCTTGGTAAAAGCCTGGACGAGATTTAATGACCTTAGTAAATGTCTGGACGAGATTTAATGTCCTTGGTGAAAGCCTGGACGAGATTTAATGTCCTTGATAAAAGCCTGGACGAGATTTATTGTCCTCGGTAAAAGCCTGGACGCGATTTAATGTCCTTGGTAAAAGACTGGACTGAAAATAAAAGCCTGGATGAAATGTAATATCCTTGGTAAAAGCCTGGACGAGATTTAATGTCCTTGGTAAAAGAATGGACTAGTTTTATTATCCTTGGTAAAGGCTTGAACGAGATATAATGTCCTTGGTAAAGGCCTGGGAAGGAGATTTAATGTCCATGGTAAAACCCTGGACGAGATTTATTGTCCTTGGTAAAAGCCTGTACGAGATTTAATGTCCTTGGTAAAAGTCTGGACGAGATTTATTGTCCTTGGTAAAAGCATGGGAAGAAGATTTAATGTCTTTGGTAAAAACCTGGACGAGATTTAATGTCCTTGGTAAAAGCCTGGACGAGATGTAATGTCATTGGTAAGAGCCTGGACGAGATTAAATGTTTTGGTAAAAGCCTGGGAAGGAGATTTAATTTCATTGGTAAAAGCCTGGACGAGACTTAATGTCCTTGGGAAAAGTCTTGACGAGATTTAATGTCCTTGGTAAAAGCCTCAAATAATATCTTGGATAGGTCCAGATGTGATTTGGAAAATAGCCAGAAGTTTTTAAAAATAGAGAGTAATTATATTTATTTTGAGTTTTAAACTTGTTCCCTGCTTTAGCTGAAAAACTTTTCTGTTTGTTAATTTCTGTGTCTCAAGCGCGCAGAAAAAAATTTATTAAAAAATGGGGGGAGGAGTCCAAAAAGTTTTGGGGAGGGATGGGCCCTTGGAGGTTGGGGTAGTGGATCTTTGGAGGTTGAGGTCCTTGTTGATTAAGGTCATTGTTGATTGCGGTCCTTGATTCTTCAAATCTATAATCATCACAATAGTTGATTTCTAAGGATTTTTATGGATTGATCTGAATTTCTTTAATAAAATTCCTTTCTTGGCGTCTGCATCCCTATTAGTATCAACTTTTTAGTATACTATAATTTTAGAGCATATTTTATAATGACAAAACTGTTCAAATGGTACTTGTGCATTATACAGAACACAGTCGAGAACCACCTAAATAAAAAATAATATGTTTCTTTTAATAGAGTAAGCACTCTCCGAGATGCCTTACCTATTTCGTTTCTACTTTGAAATCCACTAAGATGTCAATTAATCTCTGATGATTCCTATGTTCTGGCAACTTTGCACAGATACATTTTAAATTCCTATGATGCCTTCCAAATATATCATGTCTTATGGAGAAATTGTGTCAATCAGATATTTTGTCCCGTCAGTAATTCCAACTCTCTGATAAGAATGTTCACGATGTGAAATTTTCTTATCTGATGATGTCACATGTCCCGGTCGTGTCACATGTCCCTGGTCGTTACAAGACCCTCCCTATTGGATGTTTAACGTGCGGGGGTCACCACTTTTAAAAGCAAAAATGGTGGAAAGGGTTACTATGCCACTTACTGGAGGGGGAGATCCCTCATCGGCCCCAAATTAGTGTGATTTCCGCGGTTACTCCAACGGTTCCGTATATTAACGTGATCGGATGGTCTATGGCCACATTTAAAGCCAAAGTTTACCGATAAGGTTTTCTAACTATCTCTTTAGTTCTGACCTAAGCTGAAAAGTTAAAAGAGTACATAAAAAAACCTTACTGTATTCACAACACGTTGTGCAAAAGAACTGAACTAAAAATGGACTCTTTCTCCCAGCCCGCTAGCCGCGTGCTGCGGCAGGGGTTACGAGGGTGGTAAATGAATCTTTCCAGCCAATCCTAGGACTTACTAATTTACTGGTCAACCTCTCTAACTGTGCAATTTCTTACCTCGTGGTCTATTAAACACGTACGCAATTAAGAAGACCCAAAATGGCGTCACAAAAATAAAAGGAAAATTAATATTTATTACTCGGGGAAGGAAAATAATTAAGGGGCCAAAAGAAATGAATGTGGGGGGGACATTTATTTGAAAAAACTGGGACCAAGGGTTCCAACACCTCCCTCCTAAGATAAATGGCCCACATATCCGGTGGATTGGCTGGAAACTCAGACATAAAATACATAACACAAAACTCAAAATCACTAAACTTGTATCTTCTCTCTTTTCACCGCTTGTTTCAGGATTCGTCGCCATCCCCACGTCTCCATTGTAGAAACCACCATTGTCTAGATCGTCTAACATCCGCATTTGGTCTCGAAAATCGAAGTCCCCAAGATTCGTAGGAATTCATTGTGCACAGCACAAATCAAAAACAAAAATTTTCTTGCTCTCACAAATTTACATTTGAGAGGAGCAGAGAATCAGTTCCTGGCACTTTTGATGATGCCAGCCATCTTGAAAAATTGGCTGCACTAGCCTCTTAATTTCCATCTGTGGAAACAACCCCACATCTCAATCTAAAAGTAAATTGCCCCTTGGCATAATTTCAAATAATTTAAGGCCGAAAATGCAAAGGCCTGTGAAAACGATAAGGGTACTGGGAATGAAGTAAAATTTTGAGCGAACCATGAGTCATCTTTTTTCTGGCTTCCCTCCCCTGGGATAATTAAATGATGAATATATGTTGATGGCAATTGGAGATGAAACTTAGATACATCTCCCACGGAATAGAATTTGCCAGAAATAATTGCCGATTCCCATGAAGAATAACAGTTATGAATAAGGTTGCTGGATAAAGGTTTGGGTGAAGTATGAAGTGACTGGGAGAGAGTATCCCCCATGGACTCCAGATCAGAAAGGCAAGATCTCGGTAAAGGGATCACAACTTGTCCGCCAGTTGTGCATTTAGGAAAAAGGGCTATCTTTCGCGACTTCCCGCAGGGGATCTTCCCCAAGGGATTCCTCCCCCTCATAAAGGACCGAT
The DNA here is from genome assembly GCF_049724085.1 of Artemia sp. Qi Xiang Cuo. NCBI lineage: Eukaryota > Metazoa > Arthropoda > Branchiopoda > Anostraca > Artemiidae > Artemia > Artemia sp. Qi Xiang Cuo. The sequence continues at coordinate 8,208,315 of NC_142808.1, read as the reverse complement.
ATATCTTTTGAATTGATAATACTAATCTCAAATTCATTTCCAAATTTTTCCAATCCAACTCGACATTTAATATCTCCCAACTTTCCCCCAACCCGTTGTAGGTCATTCATCTCTATTTTGTAACCATCTTGTTTTATTCCCCATGGGTCTTTGACCTCTTTTCCCCCCTTATTGTCTATGTTTTCAAGGCACAGCCTATCCAACATTTTATTTTCTTACCTATTGTTTATATATCTCTTTATTCTAATCGGGACATGCCGTCAGCTTTCCCGTCATCTTTCCCTGGTCTTGACTTTATTTCGAAGTCATATTCGTGCAGGCAAAGGACCCACCGCGCTAATTGTCGGTTATCTGGCTTCATTATATTTAGCCATTTTAATGGGTTGTGGTCTGTCACTATTGTAAATTTTCGTCCATATACATAATAGTCCAGTTATTTGACCTCCTAAATTATCGCAAGGCATTCTTTTTCAATTGTGCTATAATCTAATTCTGCTTTCGATAATTTCCTGGATATAAACGTGATTGGATGTTCCCCATTTTCAAAATTTTGGGATAAAACTGCCCCTAATCCGTAATCTGAACTGTCAGTTTGTAGCACAAATGGTAAGAATAAATCTGGATTTCTCAGTATCCTTTCGCCACAAAGAGCATCTTTCAGTGTATCAAATGCATTTTGTTCAATTTGTGACCATTTAACGGGGTCTACGGCCCCCTTCCTTGTTAACTCCGTCAAAGGTGTAGCAACCGTTGCAAAATTTGGTATAAATTTTTGATAATATCCTGCCAACCCTAAAAATGACCGAACTTTTTTCTTTGTGGTCGGAACTGCTGCGTTTCTAATTTTTTCTGTTTTTTTCAAACAGTTCGTGGTAACGAACTGTAAGTAAGGAGCGACCCGGCTCAATGGTAACCGAAACTCTAGAAAACGGGTTTTTGATACCAATAGATATATCAAAAGAATCAGATTTCAATTTTGATTTCGAATATATAACTTTCATCAAGTTTAGTGCTACCCATCAAAAGTTACGCGCCTGAGAAAATTTGGCTGATTTTCGAAAAAAGGGGTAAATACCCCCTAAGAGTTATAGAACCTTAATGAAACTCACACCATCATATTCAGCGTATCAGAGAACCCTACTGTAGAGGTTTCAAGCTTCTATCTACAAAAATGTGGAATTTTGCATTTTTTGCCAGAAGAAAGATCACGGATGCGTGTTTAATTGTTTTTTTATGTATTTTTTTTTCCCCAGGGGTGATCGTATCGACCCAGTGGTCCTAGAATATCGTGGGAGGGCTCATTCGAATGGAAATTAAAAGTTCTAGTGCCCTTTTTAAGTGACCAAAAAAAATGGGGGGCAACTAGGCCCCTTCCCACGCTTATTTTTTTCCCAAAGTCACCCGATCAAAATTTTGAGATAGCCATTTTGTTCAGCATGGTCTAAAATATGATAAATATGTCTTTTAGGGTGACTTAATCCCCCGAAGTTCCCAGAGGGAGGGCTAAGAGTTATGAACTTTACCCAATGTTAACATATAGTATTGGTTATTGGGAAGTATACAGAAGTTTTTAGGAGGGTTTTTTTCTGGTAGTGGAAGAGAAGGGTGGGTCGGTGGTTATGTTGGAGGATCTGTTCATGATGGAAGTTTTCATGGGGGAAGGGAAATTGCCATGAAGGGGGCGCCGGACTTGCCAGCATTATTTATTGGTTATTGGGAAGTATACAACCATTTTCAGGAAGGATTTTTTCTGGAGGGGGGGGCTAGAGGAGGGGGTTACTCTGGATAATATTTCCGTGGAGGATTTTTCTTTGGGGTAAGGGACATTTCTATGAAGGGGGCGCCGGATTTCCAAGCATTATTTAAGAAACATTCAGAAATTAAAAAAAAAAAAAAGTTTTTTCAACTGAAATGTAAGAAGGAATTTTAGAACTTAAAACAAACAGAAATTATAAAATATGTGAGGGGGTTCTCCCCCAAGTCAATACCTCGCTCTTTACGCTACAGTTTTTTTTAGTGCTTTCAAAAGAGCTATCTATTCTAATTAAACGGCCTTTGTGATTCAGGGGTTTGTGAATCAAAATTTGTTTTTACTTTTAACGTAAAGAGCGTGGTATTGGCTAAGGGGAGAACCCCTTCATATAAGTAATAACATATACGTAATAAAAAAAACAATAAAAAAACAAGCGATACGGCTCAATAGTAATCGAAAATTTTAAAAACAAAATTTTGATGTCAATAAATGTATCAAAAGAATGTGTTTATAATGCTGATCCTAAATATATAAATTTTATTAAGTTTAGTATTACTCATCAAAGGCTACGAGCCTGAGAAAATTTATTAGATTTTTTAAAGAGGGGGGAAACATCCCCTACAAGTGAAAGAATTTTAATGAAAATCACACCGTCAGATTCAGCGTATCAGAAAACAATATTACATAGGTTTCAAGCTCATATCTGCAAAAATCTGCAACTTTGTATTTTTTGCCAGAAAAAAAATATACGAATATAGAAGTTAGTTACGTAAGTTAATTTGTAAAGAAATCCATTCAGCAAAAGAAAAGTAACATTTTTATACAAATAAAAGCTGCATTAACTAAACAACGATCAGAAATTAAATAAAAAAAAACAACTTTTTTAAACTGAAAGTAAGGAGCGACATTAAAACTTAAAACGAACAGAAATTATTCCGTATATGAAAGGGGCTGTCCCCTCCTCAACGCCTCGCTCTTTACGCTAAAGTTTGACTCTGTCTCACAACTTTATTTCTTAAAACAATAAAAAACTCTACCGTAAAGAGGGAGGTGTTGAGGAGGGGACAGCCCCTTTCATATACGGAATAATTTCTGTTCGTTTTAAGTTTTAATGTCGCTCCTTACTTTCGGTTAAAAAAACTTGTTTTTTTTTATTTAATCCCTTAATGGGGCTATTATACCGTTTCCTATTTTGTGTCCCAGGTATTCTGTCTGTGTCTGTACTAATTTACATTGTTCTACATTCACAGTGAGTCTTGCTCTCCTCCTTCTGGTTACTACTTGGTCCCTATGGATTAGAAGTTTATTGAACGAATTCGAAAATACTATAAAATTATACAAGTAGGATCTTGTATATGGTCAGGTATTTCAAATATAATCTAATATCCTATGTAATGTTTCTAGTGCACCTTTTAGTCCGAATGGCATGTATCTAAATTGGTACAACCCAAATGGAGTAATAAAGGCAGTTTTGGCTGAATCGTCTGGATCCATTTTTACTTGCCAATATCCCCTTCTCAAGTCTAAAATTGATATAAATTTTGCGGAGCCAACTGACTCTAGAATTTCATCCATTCTTGGTATTGGGTACGCGTCTGATTCGGAAATATTATTCAGTTTTCTGTAGTCTACGCAAAATCTAATGGAGCCATCTTTCTTCGGGAATAATACGACTGGTGCTTCATATTCTGAATTTGATGGTTCTAACACCCCTAACTCGAGCATTCGGTCAATTTCTTTTTTCATTTCTTTCCTTTTTGCTTCCGATATTCGGCACGGGTATTGTTTTATTGATTTCTTGTCTTTTAATAGTATCTTATGTACTACATTTTCTGTTTTTCCGATTTGGTCTGTTAATACGTCTGCAAATTCCGTGAATAACTTATTTAATTGGGATTTCTGAGCCTGGCTCAGATATGTTTCTGCCGAAACCCTTTCAATGGCGTTTATATGTGTTTCTGCCGGTTCTATTGTACCTAAAGGGGCACTTTTCTCGTCATGTTCTGAGGTCAAAATCACGAGACCGCGCTTTTGCGGATCCTTGAGGTTTTCTTTTTCATTTTCCTTGTTAAATTTCCTCGGTAAATTCACATCGTAAACTTCTTCCTTTTTTCTTGCTCAATCGAACTCTATTATATAGTTTACATAATTCATTTTTTTTTCACCTTAAACGGTCCCTTCCATCTTACTTCCAATTTGTTATTTCCGTCCGGTAATAAAATGAGGACTTCCTCCCCTTCCTTGAATTCGCGCATTCGGGCGGAATTATCGTACCATGTTTTCGTTTTGTCTGCATATTCCCCCTGTGCTTGCTTGGCGATTTCAAGGTATTTATGCCGTTTTTATCGCAGTGATAGCAAGTGTGTTATCACGGTTTCTTCATTTTTCTCATCATTCTCCCATGACTCCTTTAAAATATCTAACACCCCTTCGGGTTTGTCCCATAGAGTAATTCAAATGGAGAGAACCCTGTAGATTGGTGTGGAGTTTCCCTGTATGCAAAAAAGGACATAAGGAAGCATTTTGTCCCATTGATTTACATCATCTCTTACAAAACGTCTCAACATGCTAATTAGGGTTCCGGTAAATCTTTCTGTCACTCCATTTGTCTGAGGATGGAGTGGAGTAGTTAATACTTGTTTAATTCCGAGAATTTAATATAATTTTTGGATGTATGTCGATATAAAATTGGTTCCATTATCTGTTAAAATTTCCTTCGGGATTTCGTGACACGAGACATATTTCGCTAATTCTTTTGCGATTTTTGGTGATTTTACTGTTCGCATTGGGATAGCTTCTGGGTATCTCGTAGCCAGATCATTAATAACTAAAATGAATCTGTTTCCCGTGCTAGATTTCGGAAGTGGACCCACAATATCCATTGAAATTCTCTCAAATGGTTCGCCAAAAATGGGCATTGTTTTCATTGGAACCTTTTCATTTGTTTTTTTGTATGCGACTAATTGACAATCTTTGCATCTTTTACAAAAGTTGATAATATCTTTTTTTAATCCTTTCCACCAAAAACGCTGCAAGACTCTATCTCTTGTTCTTTGGGATCCCATGTGTCCCCCCGTTGGGCTTGAGTGAGCCAACTTTATTACCGCTTTCCTTAGTTCATGTGGTAAGATAAGATAAGATAAGATAAGTTTTATTCTTCATTAAATACACATATAATATTACATGTTATTAATCCCTCAAAGGCTCATTGGCCTGTACAAAGAGGGACGACATATGAATTACATACTCAGAGATAAAAAACAAAAGAAAATTTAAAATGATCACTTACTCACATATGAAGGAGAAGAAAAGAAAATATAGATAAACTGGAAACTATAGAAAAAATTAGAATAAATAAACCAAATTTATTAATTATATTAAATAGACTCACAAAAAAAAAAAAAAAAAAAAAAAAAAAAAAAAAAATTATTATTACTATAAGCGAATCCCTATCGTCGAAACAGAATTATGTACCAAAAGTTGTAGTTTTATAGCGTTTTCCCCAGTCTCCATTATTTTGTAAAGTAGATTTCTATTGTTGGAAAATTGTTTAGATTGAGTATGTTTTTGATTAGTAAGTGCTAGTTTCATTTTTCTGCATTCTTTATCATTTGTTTGTAGTTCTGCAAATTTTTTGGAAGTTATTCTGGGGGTTTCAGTTAGTTCCTCTTTGGTATTTTCTGGCTCTTTTTCTACGGTCAATAATTTTTCTTGTTTTTGGCTATATTCCTCTTTATCCGCCCTTCTTTGGCTTTTCTGTTTTCTTAGTTTTGTATTTTTTATGAACATCTCTTCGTTAAATTGAAATGGGTTGTGTATATTCTGATCATCATTTTCATTAGTGGGCGGCATAGCCTCCCTTTTATTTTTTTCTTGACTTCGTGTCACCGCATTTACTCTTTTTATCATGGAGGTTGCTTTTAGTGCAAGAAAGTTTTCGATATTTCCGAAATCTCCCCCTAATAAAACGTCTACTGCAAGAGTAGTTACAACCCCTACTTTTAATTCTTTTCTAACAGTATTTCCCTGTTTATTGGATAATTCTATTATGACCTGAGCTGTCGGACATTTATGTTCTGCTCCTTAGTAGCATAGCGATGCCACTTTATTTTTGTAATTTATGTCGGTTTTCTTTATCAATTCTTCCCGTACATAGGTTTGGTCGCTGCATGAATCAATAGCTATTTCTATTGATTGACCCTTGAGTTCGCCACATACTTTGTGTGATTCTACACCTGCGCAAGTTTTCATATTCTCTGGGCTTTTAACCCATGTGGTTCTCTTATACGTTTGAGACTTTTTCCAAGTCCCTAGGGATCTATCGGTTATCGGATTGTCCTGTCTTCTGTATGCCCCTTCTTCGCTTGTTCTGTAATTATTGTCGTAATTTTTTTCGCGCTTCGGCAATCTGAGGCGTAACGTCCTCGTTTATTATAGTTATAACAGGTAACCGTCATACTGTTCCTGCTTTCGGCCGTATTTTCTACCGTCTTTATTTGGGCAATTGGTGCTATAGTGGCCGCCCAAGTTACAGTGGTAGCATGTTACTTCTCCTTGCGTTTGCCATATTTGGCTAGCTTTCTTTTTATTTTCTGTGTACGGGTATTTTTTTCTACCATTTCCTCCTAACCTTGTTCTTTGAATGAATGCCTCCCTCCTAATTTCAGTGTGCCTGTCTGCTAATTCGGACATTTCTTCAATTATTTGTGGGTTTTTCTCTTTTAAGTACATTCTCATATTTGGATGGGTACTTTCTAAGAATTGTTCCATCGCTGTTTTATTCACTATTCCCGTTATCTTATCTTTTATTTCGTCCGGGTCTTCTAATATTGTATAGTTTTCTCTCTATCTAGCCATTTTAAACACATATCTTTCAATTTGTACCCGTGTTCTTTATTAGTTTCGTTGTCTCGTTTTCTTTCGCTTCTAAACCTTCTTTAAAAGTGCTTGGGGGAGAGTTGAAATTTTTCAAAAATGGCTTGTTTTAGTCTTTCAAAATCTTTTGAGTATTCCATCGGTAATGCTTTACATGCAATTTGTGCTTTGTAGTTAAGGAGGAGCAGTATTCTTGTCACCCAATTTTCTCTCGGCAACCCGCTTAATTCCGCCGTTTTTTTCAAAATTGTATATTTATAAATGTAAATCTTCATTTTCTTTCATTGGTTGAAGGTTTACTGCCTGCATTATCTCTATTGTAGACGATTTCTAAGGCCCTTAGTGATTTATCTATGCAATCAATTAAATTATTTATTTTATTTAATCTCTGTCTGCCTCCTCCTTTCTTTCTCTGGCTACTCTATCTCTTTCTTTTGTTCTCTATCTTCCTCCTCCTTTCGTTCTCTGGCTACTCTATCTCTTTCTCTTTGTTCTCTATATTCCTCCTCCTTTCGTTCTCTGGCTATCCTATCAGCCTCTTCTTTTCGTTCTCTAGCTATACTCTCTTTCTCTTTTTCTATCTTTCTCTCTTTTCTATCTTCCTCCTCTTTTCGTACTCTGTCTAATCTTTCCTTCTCTATGAAATTTAAAAGTTTTTGTTTCATATCGATTTGAGTGCTTTTTCGTCAGCTTTTGCTGGAAATTGAACTGAAGTACTCCTGCTACTTGGCCTACTCTGAATCTCACTGTCTTTATATTCTCTTAATTCGTTTTCTGAGTCTGTTCGTTGTATAATATTTTCTTCTCCCCGCAACTCCCCTACTTTTTGTACCTTCTCTGAAGGGTGAGTTTGTTTTGTTTTACTCGTTCTTTCCTGTAATGATTTTTCCTCATGTATTATCGCCAATGTTTCTTTTGTTCGGGTTTCTCTATCTGCGAGTAATTCTTTCTGCATTTGTTTTAGACTTTTCTCTTCTTCTCTGGTTCGTACCGGGGATCGCTCTATTACTGATTTTGGTTTGAAGATATCCTCTTCACATGTCTCAGAAATGTCTATTTTATCTGTTGAGTGATATATGGTTCTATTTGATGGTGTTTTTCTTAGGGTATTTCCAGCGGAAGTCGCATACAATTGTGTGTCTGAATCCGATTTTGTTTTACCGCGGTAGATCTTGTCCGAATTCTCCTTTTGTCCGCCATTATTTCACGGTTTATTTAACGTCTTTCGTTCAAATGAAAATCCTTTTATCAATGTTTCTTTTTATCCTTTCGTGAAAAATTATTTCCTTTTAATTTGTCGATTATCTGCGGGTGGCTCAGCCTCCCTTGTCTCACAAGTTAATTATTCGCGTGATTGATTGATTCTTAAATTTTATTACCTATTATTATCCGACTAGGCACAGCTCAGATAATAATTTTCTTATTGCAATTTTTATATATGTACCCACCATAGGCTACTTTCTAGGCCAAATTAACCCGTCTTTTCGAAAGCGCGGAATTCTTTTATTATCAGATTTACTGATAGGACCTTAAATCGCTGCCACCACTTATTGGATGTTTAACGTGCGGGGTCACCACTTTTAAAGGCAACAAATGGCGCAAAGGGTTGCTATGCCACTTACTGGAGAGAGAGGTCCCTCGTCGGCCCCAAATTAGTGGGATTTCCACGGTTACTCCTACAGTTCCGTATACTAACGTGATCGGATGGTCTATGGCCACATTTAAAGCCAAAGTTTACCGATAAGGTTTTCTAACTATCTCTTTAGTTTCGACCTAAGCTGAAAAGTTAAAAGAGTACATAAAAAAAAAAACAGCCCGCTAGCCGCGTGCTGCGGCAGAGGTTACGAGGGTGGTAAATGAATCTTTCCAGCCAATCCTAGGACTTACTAATTTACTGATCAACCTCCCTACCTGCGCAATTTCTTACCTCGTGGTCTATTAAACACGTACGCAATTAAGAAGACCCAAAATGGCGTCACAAAAATAAGAGGAAAATTAATATAACTCGGGGAAGGAAAATAATTAAGGGGCCAAAAGAAATGAATGTGGGGGGACATTTATCTGAAAAAACTGGGACCAAGGGTTCCATCACTCCCTACTTATTTTTTACAAGAAGAAAGATCACGAATACGTGTTTATCTGTTTGTTTTTGTTGTTTTTTTTCAGGGGTTATCATATCGATTCAGTAGGCCTAGAACATCAAAAGAGGGCTAATTCCAACAGAAATTAAAAGTTCTAGTTCCCTTTTTAAGCGACCAAAACAATTGGAGGGCAACTAGACCCCCTTCCGCGCTAGTTTTTTCCCAAAATCGTCCGATCGATATTTTGAGATTGCTATTTTGTTCAGCACTGTTGAAAGACCTAAGGACTATGTCTTTGGAGATAAATTGACCCCCCATGGCCTCTGGAGAAATGTCTTTAATTTATAAAATTAGTCCATTTTTTACGTATAATATTTGTATTGTATTAATATTTTGGGAAGTATGAATACATTTCTTGGGTGGGCAGGGGGGGGGACGAATTTTAGCTGGGGAAATTTTGTAAGAGGGGAATGTTTCATGTAGAGGGAATTTTGCAGGCGATGAACTTTTCAGGGGAAATTGTACACTGGGGGAATTTGGCAGAATTCCTATTTGAAATTTCTTCATATGTCTTGCTTTCTCTTTACGCGTGGATGTGTTAAGGGTAATTGTCCGGGGTAAATTTTCACCTGAACTGAATTGTCCAGACGGCATTTCCTTGGGGAGGGGGCTTTTTTCCTTGGAGGCGGAACCATATTATCTGGCGGTATTTAAAAAGATCAGAAATAAAAAAAAATTCAACTGAAAGTAAGGAGCAACATTAAAACTTAAAACGAACAGAAATTATTACGTGCATGAAGGGCCTTACCGCTTCTCAACACCTCGCTCATTGCACTGAAGTTGGATTTTTGTCCAATTCTTTAAGAGCCACTCCTGAAACAAAACCGTCGCTTAGTTAGAACAATAGGCAACTCTTTTCAAATTACTAAAAAACGTTAGCGTAAGGAGCAAAGCGTTAAGGAGGGGCAACGCCCTTCATATACGTAATAATTTCTGTTCGTTTTAAGTTTTAATGTTGCTCCTTACTTGCAGGTGAAAAAACTTGTTTTTTTTTCAAATCCTGTAAAGCTTCAAAATTTTCCCAAAAAATACACTTGTAAAAATGGCTCCACTTCTAGTCAATTGAATGGTTTTGCCTTCGTGTCTTTAAATAGCTTTTAAAGAACTTGTAGGCAATTATCCTTCAGATAGGAAAAATGTTGCCAAGACAACATTTTCGGAACTTCTAATAATAATTGACAAAATATGATTATACAGCTAAATCTGGCTACCTTGTCATTGATTCTAATAAAAGTAAAAATTTAAATAAATTCAAGTAGAAGTTGAAGTAAATTGTACTTATATTTGTCATTTGAAAAATAAAAATTGTATGATATAATTATTAATTTCTATAGCTCTAAAGGAAACTTGTTTATCTGTAGACTTCAATAAACTAAAATCGTAAGACCAACAAATGCGTCCGGCTATCTTAAATCGCAATTCCAATCTTTCGGCCACGGGCTAAAGTTGAATGTTAAGCTTTATTTTCCGGGGATACAAAATGTAATACTAAGAATTTATTCATTTTTGGGTAAAATTTGTATTATTAAAAAAAAGATTCTATAAATCTTTTTCATTCATCCAAATATATTCAGAATTTGATTAAAGGGGAAGGACAGACATATTCATCTTGTATAGTGATTATTTCCAAATTTATTTTTTGGTAACTCTACCATATTTGTCTGCCAGCTGGGGATTCTAGCTGAAGCTTTCAGGAGCAGTTTGCCTTTTGAGGGTGAGGGGTTTTGAATTTCAATTTTGTGTGGAAGGGAGAGGGAGATCTGATCATCCAAAAAGAAAAGAAATATGTTGAAATATTTGCTTCATACCTTTTGTCCCTTACTGTTAGTCTAAAGATAAACAGAAATGGTCTATTGTATAACCAGAGGCAACGCTATAGCGTTGTCTAAAGTAAAGCTCCAGTGACAAACCCTTTATTAACCAAACAATAAAAACACTAATTAGAACCAAATTGAAGCTTTTCAAAAATGGTAAACCAGATGAAGCCAATAAACTAAGAAAATCAATTAAAAGGAAAATTCACAAATTGGCACGATCGTACTACAAAAATAAAGTCGAAGTATTGTTTACTAATAAACCAAAAAACTGGTATTTTGAGGTTAAAAAGCTGTGTGGCAGAAGGCTTGAACAGCTTAACTTCAATCTACCTGAGTCTCCTGATATTAATGCCAATAATCTAAATAAATTCCTCGCTTCCATTGTCCAGAGTCATCCACCACTGTCCGACCAATTACCATCAGGAGCCCTTTCCCCTTCTTTACGCACTGTTTCTCCGTCTGAGATAGAAAGAAGAATTCAAAAACTAAGAAAGACAAGTATTTGTCCTTTGGATATTCCCTTTCCTCTTATTAGTGCCTTCGGTGATTTCTTGTCTAAGCCCTTGTCTTTCCTGTTTAACAAAATTACTAAGTCTGGGCAAATTCCTACAATTTGGAAACAGGGTTTTATAACCCCTTTGAGAAAGCAAAACGGAAAGCCTGGTTTTAACGGCATCCGACCTATAACTCTTACTCCTATTTTCTCAAAACTTTATGAAGGATTACTTACAGATTGGCTAAAGGAAAAAATCCTGACTCTTACTGACTTGAAACAATTTGGGAACCTAAAATCCACCTCTACTTCCCATTACCTCGTTTCTCTTATTGATCACATCGAGAAAATCCTTGAAAAGCCTAATTCCTGGCTAAATTTAATTTCCATCGACCTTCAGAAAGCATTCGACCTTGTTAACCACAATATCTTAATTGAGAAACTTGTCAAAGAGTTCAATATTGATCCCTTACTGGTGAAATTAGTTGCCTTCTTCTTAACAAATAGATCGTAAGTTGTCAAATACCAAAATCATTATTCAAATCCACTCCCTGTCCACAACGGCATACCCCAAGGTACTCTCCTAGGTCCCCTCCTTTTTTCAGTAATGATCAACAGCCTCGCAAAGGGATTTTCTGACCGATGGAAATTTATTGATGACCTAACGGTTATTGAAGCTTGCTTCAGAAATTTAATAAGTGACCCTATGAGTATCCTCAATGAAATTGGAGACGAGGCCTTAGACTTGGACATGACATTAAACCCCTCTAAGTCCATGATAATGCCCATTTGTTTCCTCAAATCCTCGCCCTATTTTCTTAATCCTATCCCTCCTGAAATTTCTGTGTCCTCATTTAAACTACTTTAAACTCTTTAAACTACATTTAAACTCCGAATTCGGCCCTTTGTGGGCTTGTGATAGCGATTTTTTTGAAATAAATATCTCTTATCTTATCTAAAGAGACATAAATATTTAATGTTTTATTAATTATCTTTTATTTTTTCCCAGAGGTTCTTCATATGGAAGGTGTGGTTTTATAAACCTCGGGAGGGGCTCAGTCGATGTGAAATTGGAGGGCAACAAGCCCCCCAAACGTTTTTTTCCTCCAAATAAATCCAATAAAAAATTTCAGAAAACAATTTTGTTCAAAATAGTCCAAAGGTCCAAATATCTATGCCTCCCGGGTTTAAACCATCCATCTATCAGTCCTTTAAGTGTAGAATGTAAGTTATGCAAATCGCTTATAGTTAACATACACGGTTTTTATGGAAGGGTTGATCCTGCAATTTTCGGAGGGGGTTTCATTCAATTGCAAATAAGAAGCTCTAGTGCTTCTTTTATGAGTCAAAAGTGATCTTGAAGAGCAGCCAGACCCATGCTTTCTTTTTCCCAAATGAATATGATAAAAATTTTGAGATGGTCAAAAATTGTTCAAAATGGTCCAAACTCCAAATAACTATGCATTCAGGAATGACACCCCCCCCACTCTCAGTGCAAAGACTATAGGCTATGCGAATTTTCCAGTATTAACTTATAAGGTTCTTATGGAGAGGTGGTCATATCAACTCTGGAGGGAGCTCAATCAAGTGCAGTTCGAAAGTTAACCTTTTTAAAGTTTTTATGGAAGGGATGTTCGTATAAACTTCAGGCTCTTTCGATCTGAAACTGAAAGCTCTAGTTCCCTTTTTAAAAGTCAAAAGTACTCGGAGGGAAACCAGGCCCCCGCCCCCCCCCCAATTCACTTATCCCCCAAATGCTCCCGATCAAAATTTTGATATGGCCACTTTGTTTAAAACTGTTCGAAAGTCAAATAACAATGATTTCGAGTTTGACGACCCCCCGCCTCCAACCCCCGGAGGAAGGACTGTAAGTAATGGAAATTGCTCATTGTGGAAATATAAGGTTTATACGGAAGGGTTGTCGTATAAAGTTTGGAACAAACTCATTCCATTGTAAATCAGAAGTTCTAGTGCCCTTCTTCACAGCCAAAAGTGATCAAAGGGCAACCACACCCCCTCCCGCCAAGTTCTCCCAAAATAGATTTGACCAAAATTGTGAGATGGTCATTTTATTCAAAATAGTTCAAAGGAAAATTAACTATGCCTCAGGGTTGAAAACACCCCGCTATCCCCCAGGGAAGGGCTGTCACTTAGTTGGGGCATGATCGGGAAAGGTATGGCTATAAGGGCAAAGTCGTATAAACTTTGGAGGGAGCTCATTCAGTTGGAAATCAAAAATTCTAGTTCCCTTTTAAGAGTCCAAACTGATTAAAGAGCAACCAGCTCGAACCCTCCCCCCCCACCCACACTATTTTTTCAAATGTTTTCGATCCAAATTTTGAGATAGCCCCGTTTCAAAAATTATCTAAAATTGAAATAACTAAGCTTCCGAGTCTGGCAACTTCCCTCCCCCCAGGCCTGAGGGGTAAAAGTTGTAAGTTATAGAACCTGCCAATTGTTGACATTTAAGTTTTTAGCGAAAATGACGGTGTTATAAGCTTTGGAGCAAGCTCATTAATTGTAACTTGAAAGTTTTAGTGCACTTTTCAAGATTCAAAAGTGATCAGAGGGCAACCAAACCCCCGACATTTTGTTGACCGAATGCATCAGATCAAAATTTGTGAGACAGCCATTTTGTTCAAAATAGTTCAGAGGTCAAAGAACTATTTCTCAGGGGGTTGAAAATTCCCTTTTTAGCCTCTGAGGTAGGGGCTGTAAGTTATGAACATTTCCCATTATTAACATATATGAATTTTTATGGGAAAATAGGAAATGTTTGATCCTATAAAGATCCTATCGTAAAGAACGATGTTGGCTCAATGTATTATTATCATTTATTATTTTTTTCATACCAGGGCACCTCGTATCGAAGGAGTTGTCGTAGAAACTTCCAAAAGGGCGCAATTGCCATTTTTCATAGGCAGCGCAATCGCGGTGCCTAATTAAAGAACGATGTTAGCTCAATGTTTTTTTTTTCGATACTAGGGCACTTTATATCGAAGGAGTTGTCGTAGAAACTTCGAAAATGATGTTGGCACTATTATATGTTGGGTATTATTTATTATTTTTTTCCTTTAAACCAGGGCACTTCGCATCAAAGTAGTTGTCATAGAAACTTCAAAAAGGGCTCATTCAATTGGAAATTGGAATGGCGTTTGCCCTTTTTAATAGTCGAAAGTGATTGGAAGGCAACTAACACCTTTTCCACGCACACCATTTCCCGAAACACATCCAATCAAAATTTTGAGATAGTCATTTAGTTCAACATAGTTTTAAGTTCTGGAAATTAGGTCCTTGAGGATGACCCCCCCCCACTGTCCTTAGAGCAAGGGTTATAAGTTATGCCCTGGGGGTATATAAGTTTTTATAGAACGCGCTGTCGTAGAAACTTCAAAAAGGGCTCATTCGATTGGAAATTAAAATGGCTAGTGACATAATTTGTACTTTATTGAAAAAATACAAATGAATGTGCATTGTCAGTTTAATATACATATAGTGATATTTAATAATCAAAATCTTAATATTATTTGATTTATTAAAGTTATAAAAGTAAAAACATTTATAATTTTTTCTGTAAAGTGCAAATTATGTTCTGGCCTTGGGAAGGCATAGGGTTTTTGAGCCCAACTTATTTTAATTTGTACTCGTTTTGAGTTTGACTCGGTTATTTATTGTAATTTCTGTTCGTTTTGGGTTTCATTTATTTCTCGATGCTGATTTCTGGTAGTTACACGCTTGTCAGATTATTTGATTTTATTTTTGCTCATTTTTGGTTCAATGGAGTTCTTTACTTTTCTTTGAAAAACTGATTTTGTGGAACATTTTTTTTTTAATTAATCTCCAAAAAGTGTGAGGGTATTAGGCTAAGGTGAAAATTTAAGGAAATGTTGAGAGGGATACCAAATACAATTCAAACACTCCTTGTGCTTGCTTGTTGGGAAAAGAGAATGTCAAAAATATCTAAAGAACTACTAAGGGTATTAATTTAAAGCTTTCAAGGCATGTCGAGAAAAGGACTAAAAGGCTTTCAAAGGCATGTCGAAGGACTAAGGTGGTTTGATTTCCTGAGTAATGGGGAGATGTTTGAACTAAATCAAAAGCCTTTTTTATGCATGCAGGTGCTATTAATGGGAAGCTGCTGCATCTCACCAAGCAGTCTCAGTTTTCTATCTAAGCAGCTGAACGTTTCAACATTTCAACGAACGCAACGAACGCAACCATTTCAACAAATTTCTATCTCTGCCTTATGGTCCCCTCTTTTGGTCAAATAGTCCAACACCCCTGCATATGTTCATTATATTCTTTCACTGCTTAAGGGCCGTGATATCAGAGGTAGACCCATAATAACTCTTTTTCTTTACAAAGGCTACCTCTGTTCCATGGTAGTTGGAAGCAAACAAAATAGTTTTGGAGTCCATTCATTTCTTAACGATAATCCATCCACAATGTTTTTGGTCAAAGAATCCTGTATATAGTGCCATTACATTAAGTTGACTTCGGCGAGTAACGACCTTGACTTCTTATGACTACAAATACTTGTAACTGCTACTGCGATTACGTGCAACTTTAACTAATTGCAAGTGTGACTGTGACTACTTGCGAATGTGACTGCACACTTCTTGTGACTGCAAATGTTAGAATTTGTGACAGCGACTGCTACTGCTTGCAAATGTAACTATTACTACTAGTATTGCTACCATTACTGCGATTCTGACTAGGGCTGCAATGCCAACTGCTACTTTTACTACTACAATTAGTAGTATTGAGCTAACTTAAAAGACCTTAGTTCATTCTGCTTGTCAAACTAGCAGAGTGAATACAAGTTGTCAAAAGGGTTTATCTGCAATATCTCGTGAATGGCAAAGGTTATTAACTTGAAAGTTTCAGACAGCGCTGAGGGAGATGTTTGAACTAAATCAAAAGCCTTTTTTATGCATGCAGGTGCTATTAATGGGAAGCTGCTGCATCTCACCAAGCAGTCTCAGTTTTCTATCTAAGCAGCTGAACGAACCTTACGATGTTTCGGACACCTATTTCAAATGCCCTTACACTAACGCACAAACATAATTTTTGACTTTGACCCTAAGGAAGCCGGTTGGAAGCGACCCCAAGGCCGACCAAAGAAGAGATAATCCGACAGCCTGTCTGAGTTTCTGGTGATAACAAACATCAGACCGAACATAGCACAGACGCTTGACTTTTAAAAAGGGTACTAGAACTTTCAATTTCAAATCGAATGAGCCCCTTTTGAAGTTTCTACGATGACTCCTTCCATATGAAGTGCCCCGCTCTAAAGGGAAAAAAAATAATACATAGTAAATTGTGCCAACATCGTTCTTATATGCCCTCAGGGCGTAACTTAAAATCCTTGTCCCGAGGGTTGTGTGGGAGTGTTCTGCTTAAAATTATATCTTCTATCCGGAAATCAACTACGCTGAACAAAATGGCTATCTCAACATTTTTATTGGATGTGTTTGGGGGAAGGCTGGGTGTGGGGGGAGGGGGCTAGTTGTCCTCCAATCACTTTTGACTATTAAAAAGGGTACCTAGCCCTTCTAATTTCCAATTGAGCCCCTTTAAGGGCGAATTTCCAATTGAGCTATTAAGGGTGTATTTGCAATAAATCAGAAATGTTTAAGGGTCTTAAGTTTAAACTTTCAGAGATAGTCTATAAGGATGTAGGATAAAATCAAAAGACCCTAGATTCATCCAGGTTGTCAAAATGCCGTATCTATATTGATCTCAATAACGGCTATTAGTATTAAATTAAGACTTTAAAAGAAAACTAAGGAGAAAGTAAAACTCAATTTAAAGATACTATTTGCATCTAGGTTATGAAAACGGGATATAATATTTCAAGAACTTTCAGGGAAGCGTATTAAACTGAAACCTTAAAGAATGTTGAGAGGGCTATTGTACTAAATCAAAAGACACCATATACATCCAGGATGTCAAAATGACATTTCTGCAATTTCTCAGGAACGGCTAAGTGTTTTAAGATAGAACTTTCAGAGAATATTGAGGTGAATGTTGAAAGTAATCAAAATACAACTTTGCACTTCCCGGTTGTCAAAAGGTCATATCTGCAATACCTTGTGAATGGTCGATAGTATTAAGTTGAGACCTCAGGGGATATTGAATCAAGTGAAAAGATACTATATCCATCTAAACTGTGAGAATGGCTTATACAATGCCCCAGGAGCAGATTATAGTATTAGGTTCAAAAATTCTGAGAATGTTGACAGGGATGTGGAACTTGTTCCAAAAACCACTATGTGTAGCCTACCCGGGTTATCAAAAGAGCGTATCTGAAATATCTCACGAACGGCTAATGGTATTTACTTGACACTCTCAGGTAATGCTAAGACGGATTTTGAAGAAGTCAAAATAAACTATATGTATCCATTATGTCGAAAGGGTGTATGTGAAATACCTCAATAAAACTAGTATATTAAGATTAAACTACTAAAGAATAATTAAAGAGTTGTCAATGTCATTCAAAAGACATTATTTGCATCCTGAAAGCAAAATACATTATAAACAGATTTTTATATTTATAACATTGACAAAATTACAGTTAAACAAAACCAGGTATTGCAGAAGCTTTCAGGAATCAGTATCATTGTATGTTAAACATCCAGTTTATTTCTATTAGTTCTTTCCAGTCCTCTGAATTATCATAGTGATCTTTTTTCTATTATTTTTGGTGCTTTGATCGAAAAAAATTGTCGTTTTATGCTTGCATTGGCATATAACTTTGTTCCTGCTCGTCTTAAATTTAATATGGCTCTTAACTTTTTCTGAAAAACTTAATTTAAAAAAGTTTTTTTAAATTAATAAATCTATAGAACAACCTGTTTTTTTTATAGCTGTTTGCCACGAATGATTTTCAAGCTACTACTCAATATATGATCTTATAAATCTTCACCTTTTATCTGTTGTTCCCCGCCTTTTTTACTTATTCTTTACCTACTGTTAATATGCCAAACTGAGAACAAATAAAACGAAATTATGACTTGAGGGTCTTTCTGTATAACATTTTCAGTAATTAAATAGAATGAGAAGATCCGAGCCACAGAATTTTTATAAAATACTTTTATAAAATTATTTATAGATTATTTATAAATAAATAATCTATAAGCACTCTGTGGTTTATTGTTACTGCTTGTGAAGTAAATAATTTTCCTAGTTCATTGCCAGAAAATATTGTCTAGCTAGTGTTTAATATATGATGTCAAGAACACGATAATAAATAAAAATCAAGGCTTTGTGATTCAGGGAACGTTTGCCCCCCAAGAACCAAATAAAAGGAGAAATTATTATTCTTCGACTGTTGACATTCAATTCCATGATTAATTTTCTGGAGGGGGTCTCTAATAGACAAACTGAAAACCTTTGTTATATCTAATAAAGCTGTTGACAAAAGAGGTGGGTGAACGGACAGTCACGCTCTACAGAAAATAAGACCAGAGAGTACAGAGGAATCACGTGTCATTTCCTTAACCCCAATTGGTGCAATTTTTTAAGTAAAATTACTAAGAATGGAAAAATAAAATAAATAAATAATACAAGCAAATAATAAAATAGATAAAATAAAAAATATGATAAAAAATAAGAAGAATTTTTTCTCTATATTTTCTACCTCTCTGCTAAAAGCACAAAGGTAAATAAACCAGAAAACATAAATAATTTTGAAGACTACACTGCCTTTCCATGATGATAATTAAAAGTTCAAAAGGGATAAAATACTTTTAATAGACAGTGATAAATTTCACAAAAATACTAAATATTTCGGTCAAATATGCAGTGACCGTCATCAGTAATAATTATTAAACTAAAACAATTAAAAATAATAATTTATATACAATTTAAAATAAACAGCATATTGTTTAAAAATCTTATTCTTTCCAAAGGAAAACGGAAGCGAGTCCCTTTGACCTTATTGGATCCGGTTCATTAGCATGAACTGAACAAACATGGAATGAACTAACACTTGAACAGAGGTTAATCGGATTGGGTGAATTCAACTTTTCTCTATCTGATTTCAATAAATTATCGTAAATATAATTCAAACCAAATTCATCCGTGTCCCTATTTAAAAATATATTCTTGAATAAAATTTTCTTAATTTCAAGTTTCAAGAAAATTTTGCTTTAAACCCCAGTCCCTAGAAATCAAAGATACATTATTGAACAAAATGAAAAGATTTGCAAAATTAAAAATATGTTCTGAAAGGGACGAAGTAAAATCTTAAGGCTTAGAATTTTGCTGTAAAGCCGATGAAACAGAATCTTTATGCTGTAGTAATCTCACTTCCAAACTCTGGTTAGTACGTGCCATATATGAGCTTCCGCAAGTATATGGGATCTGATAGACCCCACTTTGTTGCCCCAATGAAGTTATATCCTTCCCAGAATCTAGAAAACTACCCTTTAACTTCACAAAAAAGTTTCTGAACATATCTAAGGAAGTGTTGGAGACAACTCAGGAGAAGGATGATTTTTGTTCCATAACATATGTACCCGGACTAAGTGAAAAACTTGAAAGAATTTTGTAGAGTAATGGTGTAAAGGTAGCTGTAAAGAGTAGTGATACTTTGGATAGTTTTCTAAATTTTGGAAAGGACCTAACTTCATTGAGGCATCAAAGTGGGGCCTGTCAGATCCCATATACTTACGGAAGTTCATACGTGGGACGTACTAACCGGAATTTGGAAATGAGATTACTAGAACATAAAGATTTTATTTCTTCGGCTTTGAAATAAAATTCAAGCCTGGAGATTTCACTTCATCTCTTTCTGAACATATATTTAAGGCTGGACGGTAGAAAACCAAAAATTAGCTATGCAGAAGAGATCTTACCGTACAAAATGGAGCGGTTATCTTTTGATGAACATAAACGGGTTTAGAAGGCGGTCCTTATCTTACTACTACTACTACTAACAACTCACCGCGGCACCAAGCCACCTGAGGCCAACACAGCTACGCAGGCTCCTCCTTCCCCCCCCAATCTATTCAAAGCCTCCCTTTTTACACCCGCCCACGAATTTCCCATTTCCTTTAAATCTTTCTTTATAACATCCTCCCACTCCAGACGGGGACGACCTGCTTTCCGTTTAGCCCTAGATGGTTGGCCAAAAAGAACAATCTTCAGCAATCTGTCATCCTTCATCCGTACAACATGCCCTAACCACCTCAACCTTACTTTCATTATAGCCCTAGAGAGCGGTATTGAACAACATTTTTCGTATAGCCTATTGTTTGAAATACGGTCAGTCAGCCGGGTACCCAGTACAATCCTTAAGCAATTTCTCTGGAAAACATCTAGCAAATCTTCATCCGCTTTTCGGAGCGTCCATGCTTCAGAGCCATATTTGGCCACTGTCATCACTGTAGCTTCTAATATTCTAATCTTGGTTTGCAGACTTATCTTCCTATTCTTCTAGACTTTTGAAAAAAAACACCCTGAGCCTTGGCTATTCTATATTTAACATCTTCACTGCTCCCACCATCTTTACTAATAATACTACCAAGGTAAGTGAAGCTGCCCACCTGATCAATCTTTTCATTACCAAACGTCACCTTTTCATCTTCACTTATTCATAGCCTTAGTGACTTAGTCTTCCTAACATTAATTTTCAAATCAATTCTAGCACACTGAACTCGCAAAACCTCTAAAACTTCATTCAATTTGCTCACACTTTCATCTAGGATGCTTAAATCATCAGCATAATCCAAGTCCAGGAGATTATTTCCTTCCCATTTGATTCCGTGGTCTTCCATTGCCTTTCCTGTGCTCCTTAAAACAAAGTCCATCAAAATAGTCCATATAAAGGGGGATAGAACACAACCCTGCTTCACTCCTGATTTAATACAAAACCAGCTGCTAACCTCATTTCCTACCTTAACCGCAGCAGTGTTATTCTCGTGTATAGCACTCATCACTTTAATGTATTTGTCTGGTATACCATACAAGGATAAAACTTTTACTAAAGCTCTTCTATCAATAGAATCGAACGCTTGCTCATAATCTATAAAACTGAAGACCAAAGGTGTTTGAAAACTCAGGCAATTCTCAATTATTAGCCTAAGAGTGAAAATTTGGTCGACACATCCTCTACCTTTTCCAAAACCGCACTGTTCTTCTCTTAAAACTTTGTCTACGGCATCTTTCAGTCTAAAAACTATCGTATTACTAAGTAACTTACTACCTACAGAGACCAGACTAATGCCTCGATAATTACCACACTCACTTTTATCGCCTTTCTTATAAAGTGGCTTAATTAAGGTTTTCCTAAAATCGTTAGGTACTTCCCCTTTTTCAAAAATCATATTCATAATCTTCAATAACTTATTTCTAACCTCAGAGCCACCATATTTAAGAAACTCATTTACCACCCATCAGCACCTGGAGCCTTATTATTCTTTAATCCTGTTAGTAATGTTGCTAATCCCCCCTCACAAAACAAATCTTCCTTCACATCCAAGGTATCACAAAACTTTTTCATTTTCCTCTATATTTTTTCCTGCAGCTCTATCTCGGTTAAGCAAATTCTCAAAATGTTCGGCCCATCTCGCTTTAGTTTTTTCCTTATCGCTAATTGCAACCCCATTCCTATCTTTAACTGGGCCAAGTCTAGATTGACTACCCCCTATCAATTTATTGACATGTCAGTACAATATTTTACTATTATGCAGTCTAACTTTATCTTCCAGATCATTGGCAATTTTGTCCATGACTTCCGCCTCACACGTTCAAAGTTCATATTTTAGTGCTTTCTCCATTCCCTTTACATTCCTTTTGTTTTCATACGATTTATCACTCAGATAATTTTTGTACAAGTCCCTTCTCCTTTCTATTAAACATAAAGCTTTTTCACTAATATTCTTAGCTGCAGTTCTAGCTTTCTTCCCTAATACACCTTCAGCAACTTCACAAATTATTTTTCTAAAATTATTCCAACCATCTTCCACATTATCAAATTTTAAACTCTCAAGTTTAGTATTCAACTGTTCCTGGAAATTTTCTCTCAAATTCTCATGCTGGAGTCTACCAACATCATAACTTCCCGGGAGGTAGTTACCCTTCCGTTATTTCAACTTTAAATTAACCCTAGACACTACTAGATGGTGATCTTCACGCTTAACATCAATAACAGCACTCCTATATACCCTAGTGTCTTGTATTGATCCTGCCAGTCTTTGCTTTACAATAGCATAATCAATAAGGTTAGCTGTCTTACCATCATGTGAACACCATGTTAAGTTATAAGCCATTTTAGGACCAAACACTGTACTGATTATAACTAGGTCGGTATACCTGAAATATTACAAAAGTCTGTATCCATTACTGTTTTCTTTTCTTTCATCAAATTTACCTAGGTTGGGATACCATCTATTCCTATTTCTACCAACCTAGGCGTTAAAATCTCCCAGTAATAACATCATATTTCTACCTGGGACCTTGTCTATTTGCTCCTGTACCTGAAAGTAAAATTCATCTGAGTCACTAGTATCTCCGTCAGTCGGTTCTACGGGGGCGTATACTACTATAACTGATACCCTGAACTTTCCAGTCATAAAATGAGCAATTAGTATTCTATTATTAATACATTCCCACCCTAAACAAGACCTAGCAGCTTCCTTATTCATCATGAGCCCTACTCCCTGTCTATGTACCCCATCCTACCTGCCTTAGTAAACAATTTCTATATCACCTTATTTCATGCTTCCTACCCCTGGGATATGAGTTTCTGAAACTCCTAATAAATCCAGTTCGAATCGTCTGAATTCGTCAGTCAAAATGTCAATACGATAGTCATTTTTTAATGTCGTAACATTCCAAGTTCCAATTTTCATGTTCTTTAAATCATTGAAATTATTTTCGCCTCAGGAAAAGCAATGATCCCCGATACCAGTGCAGGAAGGGGATCACATATCTTCTCAAGTCTGCACCGAAATGCTTAAGTCGGCTTAGAACCAGACAGCAAGGAGTCCCTGGGACCTCCATGAATGGAGGCTTTGTGCAATCCTGGGCCCATCGTGGTCACAACATGGTTTTCAGCACTTGGCGATGCTCTTCTATTAGCAAGAGTCGAAATCCTGCACAAATAGTCTCAAGCCTGTTACCTCCAACTCATTATATATTCATGCCTACAAATATTATGCTACTGCGGGGAGGCAACCCATAGTAGATAATTCAGCTGGAAAGAGGTTTTTCAGCCCGAAAACGCTCCTCAAAACAAATCAAGCCCAGAAGAATTGTCCATTAGTCAGAATCCCGTGTGAATGCTGTGTCGTTTACTAGGCTATAAGTTCTTCGAAGGGCGCCACTCCTCAAGTGGGAATAGAGTTGACCGCAAGGTCCCCAGTCTTGCAGATACCCCGAAAAGGTCGAGGCAGCCCTTTGCAGAGGCCGTTGTCCATAGATCTGGATCTTACGCCCTGCCACAGTTGTCCTCCTATAGAGGATAGCAGGGTTCAAGCAGTCACCTAATTTTAAAAGACAAAATCGCAAAAAAAAATATGGACGGATTTGAAGAATTTTATTCGCTCTCAGCACTAGCCTTTAGTCAAGTTGAGGAAATACTAGTAATTTAAAAAAGGAAGAAGAATCAATTAAAGAAAAATGTAAGGACGATTGATAAAACATTTACAAGAAAGAATACGCTTATTTAGGGTAAACTATTTGACAATTTATTGATTATGCAATTTTTGATTGTTTACGCAGTATGTGTCATTAGGAAAGCGAAAAAAGTTCTAACATGGTTGTGTTCTAACATGGTTGTAACAAAAGAGCACGAGTCTCAGTGGTGGATCCAGAGGGGGGGGGCGAGAGGGGCGCGCGCCCCCTAGCGTAGTGTAAGGATTGTAATTTACTTAATTAACTCAAGTTTGCGTTAATTAAACTTGCTCCTAACGCAAGTTTATCGGAACAACCTATTTTGCAACCCCCCCCCACTTAAAATATTTTTCGGATCAACCTATTTTGCCACCCCCCTAAAACGATCCTTGATCCGCCCCTGACGAGTCTAAATGTGAAACTTTAGTGGATGCTGAGGGGTATTTCTAACTAAATAAAAAACCACTGTGTGCATCCTGGTTATATGGAAGGAAGAATATAATTTGAAAATAATTATTTAGAGAAAAAAACACAAGGATAATTGATAAAATATTGACAATAAAGAATACGATTATTTTCGGGCAAATTATGCAATTTTTCGATTGTTTACACACAGGATTTATCACTGAGAAGGAAGGGGAAAATGTTTCAATCCACATGTGTTCCAAAAGAGTAATGGTGTCCATGTGAAAAGTTAGGGAATGTTGAGGGGCATTTTTTTTAACTAAATCAAAGGACACTATGGACAAATGGCTTATAAAAAAGGCGTATCTGCAATGCCATAGGAATAGCTAAGGGTTTTAACTTGAAACTTTCAGGCCCCCTACTGTTGCCACTTCTGCAACAGCTGCGACCATTCATTAATTTGATTGCAACTACTTGCGACTATGACCACTTCCAATGGGGACTGCTTTCAGGTAATTTCAAAAGAGTTATTGATGAACATCAGAGCATATTATTTGCAGGAGGGTTGTTAACAATTTCTATCAGCAATAGCCTTAGAACAATCAAGAATGTTAAGTTGAAACTTTCATGGCTTGTTGAAAGGGATGCTGGAAAGTAATTGAGGGGGGGGGGGCTACAAATCTGATAACTCAGATTCATATATCTATGGTGCCTCGTCCCCAACAGACCCTGCGGCAAGAATGAAAATTTACACAATTTATCGATTTTTTTCCATGTAGTATTTATGATTGAGAAGGGGAGAGCTATATCCTGGGTATAACAAAAAAAAGGATGAGGTTATTACGGTGAAACTTCATGACTTTTTTACCATTTTGAACAAAATGCTTAATTTTGATAAAATGTCTTCGGGAGAAGGGCACCGAAAAACAGCTTGGGAGGGAAACGGGTTGGCATCAATCCCTTTGACTCTTATAAAAAGCACTAAAACTTTCAATTTTCAGCTGAATGAGCACCTTCCAAAGTTTCTACGACAAATCCTTCCACGCCAAAAAAGATTAATAAATTGAAACCCTATTACGTTTCAGAAATTTTTATTGAAAATCGCCAACAATTTCATCTTTTCAACACAAAATTTAAAGAGGTCTAATTAAATGGTAATAAAAGGATTTATTCTGGTACACAAAAATTGAATAGAGAGAGTGGAGAGAAACGAAACACCCTATAGAAATATAAATACGTATATCATTAGGTCGTAACAAAACATACTGCGCAAAACACATTTTATACCTTCTTCCCTACATAGCATGATCAAGTAGAAAAAAATGTTAGTAACTTAAAAGAAAAAAGTACTTTGTTAGTATTAATTATTCGGCATGGCATGAAAAAAAAAATATTGAAACAGTGCAATTCATCTTTTCTTCTAATTTAAACACTTTACCAGGATAATTCTTATTACACTTTGAAAATTTATATATATTGAGTTTTTAGAGTTGCTTCCAATTTAGCTCTGTCCAAAATAGTGTGAAAATAGGAATACGCAAGGATTCTACAGTTGAAAATATCCCAACAGAGTTAGCTTTGGGAAACATATGAGTATATATAAGTATTCAGCAAAAAACATACGTTGTGAATGATGATGAATTAGAAGAATCGTTCCTCTCCAAGGTCACAAGTTCTTTCCCATTTTCGGCCTTCATGAAATCTTTGCCTCCCATGAAATGTTAGCAGTAGAAAGGCCTCAGGAGGTCCCGGACGACACCCCTGCTGCCATTTACAATTTGGTCTAACGCAGACAGGTTATAATTTATTCAAGCATTATCGATCCACGAACAGGTCAATGACCTCTTTTTCCAAGGTCGATTTATTTGTTGTTGTTGTGTTGGCCAAGTGCACGCTAGGGGCGAATGTTAAGATCCAGGAATAGGACACAGGATCACGTGTCGAAAGGGGAATTAATTTGTTGTTTATAAGGGGAATTATTTATTCAAGAAAGGGGAATTAATTTGTTGTTTCTAAGGGGAATTATTGATTCAAGAAAGGGGAATTAATTTGTTGTTTCTAAGGGGAATTATTGATTCACGAAAGGGAATTATAAATAACATCACTTGTTTCCCTAGGAATTATACAGGACTCTAAAGATATAAATTAATATTCTATTTTTAAATACGGCTTCATTGATCTTTAAGTCGGAGAGATAAACTGATATTCTAACGAAACCTTAATAGTGTAGCTAGGAACATTATGAGATGAAGAGATTAACGCTGGAAAGGGTTTCCAAGTAATTTCAAATATGACAGTGCAGGGATGTCAAAAACAAAGGGAACACGCAGAAATTACGTTTAGGGGTTATTTGGGCGAAAGCATTTTAGACATTTTAAGGAATTATTTCGGCGAAACAGTTAGAAACATTTTAAAAGATGATTTTAGAAGATGTTTTAGAAGAGGGTGAAACTCTGTGGCCTTTATAATACACAAGTTCCATTTGAACAGTGTCGTGAGGTCCCTACCCCAACCCCAAAGGGCTCCGATCCCCCTACCCCCACCCCGAAGGAACCCCACGGCCCCCAAAGGTCCCCCGGGCTCCCAAAGGACTCCGATCCCTCTATCCCAACCCTGAAGGAAGCCCCCGGTCCCCAAAGGTCCCCAGGCCCCCCGCACCCCCAAAGTCCCACCGAGGCCTTCCATTCCCCATGCGTATTGAATTTTTTTAAGTTTTTTCGGACTGAATTTTATAGACTTAGAAATTATCCAACATTTTTCAGGTTTTTTCTTTAACCCATTGGCATAGAGTTTTAGACTAGAGTTTTAGCTTAGTTTTATTCAGAGCTGAAGTTTAATTTGGTTTTAGTAAAGAGCTTAGAGTTTTAGCTTAGATTCTAAGCTTAAAGTTCTAGTCTAGTTTAGTTTCAGTTAAGAGTTTTACCTTATCGTCTTATCTAAGGGTTTTAGTTTGAGTTGAAGTTTAGTTTAGTTTTCGTTAAGAGTTTGGAGTTTTACCTTAGAGTCTTAGTTTACAGTTTTAGTTAGAGTTGAAGTTTAGTTTAGTTTGAGTTTAGATTTTGAAGTTTTAGTCTAGAGTTTTAGCTTAGAGTTTTTTTGTTAGAGCTCTAGTTTAGTTGAGTAATAGTTAAGAGTTTAGTTCTTAGCTTAGAGACTTAACTTAGATTTTTAGTTAGAGTTGAAGTTTAGTTTAGTTATAGTTAAGAGTTTAGAGTTTTTAGCTTCGAGTCTTAACTTAGAGTTTTTGTTAGAGTTCTAGTTTAGATATAGTTAAGAGTTTAGAGTTTTAGCTTAGATTCTTAGCTTAGAGTTTTTGTTATAGTTCTAGTTTAGTTTAGTTATAGTTAAGAGTTTGAAGTTTTACCTTAGAGACTTAGCTTAGAGTTGAAGTTTAGTTTAGTTTTAGTTAAAAGTTTAGAGTTTTACCTTAGAGTCTTAGTTTAGAGTTTTTGTTAGAGTTCTAGTTTAGTTTAGTAATAGTTAAGAGTTTAGTTTTTAGCTTAGAGTCTTAGCTTAGAGTTTTTGTTGAAGTTCTAGTTTAGTTTTAGTTAAGAGTTTGGTGTTTTAGCTTAGAGTCTTAGATTAGAGTTCTTGTTAGAGTTCTAGTTTAGTTTAGATATAGTTAAGAGTTTGGAGTTTTACCTTAGATACTTAGCTTAGAGCTTTAGTTTAGTTTATTTATAGTTAAGAGTTGATTTTTTAGCTTAGAGTCTTAGCTTAGAGTTTTTGTTAGAGTTCTAGATTAGTTTAGTTTTAGTTAAGAGTTTAGAATTTTAGCTTAGAGTCTTAGCTTAGAGTTTTTGTTAGAGTTCTAGTTTAGTTTAGTTTTAGTTAAGAGTTTAGAGTTTTTAGCTTAGAGTCTTAGCTTTGAGTTTTTGTTGAAGTTCTAGTTTAGTTTAGTTTCAGTTAAGAGTTTAGAGTTTTAGCTTAGATTCTTAGCTTAGAGTTTTTGTTCTAGTTTAGTTTAGTTATAGGTAAGAGTTTGAAGTTTTACCTTAGAGAGTTATCTTAGAGTTTTAGTTTGGTTTAGCTTTAGTTAAAAGTTTAGAGTTTTTTAGCTTTGAGTCTTAGCCTAGAGTTTTTGTTAGAGTTCTAGTTTAGTTTAGTTTTAGTTAAGAGTTTAGAGTTTATAGCTTAGAGTCTAAGCTTAGAATTTTATTTAGAGTTTTAGTTTAGTTTAATTTAGTTATAGTTAAGAATTTAGAGTTTTATCTTAGAGTCATAGCTTAGAATTTTAATTAAAGTTGTAGTTTGGTTAAGTTTTAGTTAAGAGTTTCGAGTTTTAGCTTAGAGTCTTAGCTTAGAGTTTTTGTTAGAGTTTTAGTTTAGTTTAATTTTAGTTAAGAGTTTAGAGTTTTACCTTAGAGTCTTAGCTTAGAGTTTTAGTTGGAGTTTCAGTTAGAGTTCTAGTTTAGTTTAGTTTTAGTTAAGAGTTTGGTGTTTTACCATAGAGTCTTATCTTAGAGTTTTAGTTAGAGTTCTAGTTTAGTTTTAGTTAAGAGTTTAGAATTTTAGCTTAGAGTCTTAGCTTAGAGTTTTTGTTAGAGTTCTAGTTTATTTTAGTTTCAGTTAAGAGTTTAGAGTTTTTAGCTTAGAGTCTTAGCTTAGAGTTTTTGTTGAAGTTCTAGTTTAGTTAAGTTTTAGTTAATAGTTTAGAGTTTTAGATTAGAGTCTTAGCGTAGAGTTTTTGTTAGAGTTGAAGTTAAGTTTAGTAATAGTTAAGAGTTTAGAGTTTTAGCTTAGAGTCTTAGCTTAGAGTTTTAGTTTATTTTATTTTTATTCAAGAGTTTAGAGTTTTATATCTTAGAGTATTAGCTTAGAGTTTTTGTTAGAGTTCTAGTTTAGTTTATTTTTATTTAAGTGTTTAGAATTTTAGCTTATTGTCTTAGCTTAGAGTTTTGTTAGAGTTATAGTTTAGTTTAGTTTTAGTTAAGAGTTTAGAGTTTTTAGCTTAGAGTCTTAGCTTAGAGTTTTTGTTGAAGTTATAGTTTAGTTTATTTTTAGTTAAGAGTTTAGAGTTTTAGCTTAGAGTAATAGCTTAGAGTTTTTGTTAAAGTTGAAGTTTAGTTTATTTATAGTTAAGAGTTTAGAGTTTTAACTTAGAGTCTTAGCTTAGAATTTTTGTTAGAGTTCTAGTTTAGTTTAGTTTTAATTAAGAGTTTAGAGTTTTTAGCTTAGAGTCTTAGCTTAGAGCTTATGTTGAAGTTCAAGTTTAGTTAGAGTTGAAGTTAAGTTTTAATTAAGAGTTTAGAGTTTTAGATTACAGTTATAGCGTAGAGCTTTTGTTAGAGTTTAAGTTATGTTTAGTAATAGTTTAGAGTTTTAGCTTAGAGTCTTAGCTTAGAGTTTTAGTTTAGTTTAGTTTTAGTTAAGAGTTTAGAGTTTTATAGCTTAGAGTCTTAGCTTAGAGTTTTTGTTAGAGTTCTAGTTTAGTTTAGTTTTAGTTAAGAGTTTAGAATTTTAGCTTAGTGTCTTAGCTTAGAGTTTTTGTTAGAGTTCTAGTTTAGTTTAGTTTTAGTTAAGAGTTTAGAGTTTTTAGCTTAGAATCTTAGCTTAGAGTTTTTGTTGAAGTTCTAGTTTAGTTTAGTTTTATTTAACAGTTTAGAGTTTTACCTTAGAGTATTAGCTTAAAGTTTTTGTTAAATTTGAAGTTTACTTTAATTTTAGTTAATAGTTTAGAGTTTTAGCTTAGAGTCTTAGTTTAGAGTTTTTGTTAGAGTTCTAGTTTATTTTAGATTTAGTTAAGAGTTTGGAGTTTTACCTTAGAGTCATAGCTTAGAGTTTTTGTTAGAGTTCTAGTTTAGTTTAGTTTTAGTTAAGAGTTTAGAGTTCTTAGCTTAGAGTCTTAGCTTAGAGTTTTTGTTGAAGTTCTAGTTTAGTTTAGTTTTAGTTAAGAGTTTATAGTTTTAGCTTAGAGACTTAGCTTAGAGTTTAGTTTAGTTTAGTTGTAGTTAAGAGTTTAGAGTTTTTTATCTTAGACAAACTATAACTTTAAGTAAAACTCTAAGCTATGACTCTAAGCTAAAACTCTAAATTCTTAACTGTAACTAAACTTTAACTCTAACTAAAATTCTAAGCTAAGACTCTATGGTAAAACTATAAACTCTTAACTAAAACTAAACTAAACTAGAACTCTAAATAAAACTAAGCTAAGACTCGAAGCTAAAAACTCTAAACTCTTAACTAAAACTAAACTAAACTAGAACTCTAATTAAAACCCTAAGTCTAAGCTAAAACTCTAAACTAAAACTAAACTAAACTAGAACTTCAACAAAAACTCTAAACTAAGACTCTAAGCTAAAAACACTAAACTCTTAACTAAAACTAAACTAGAACTCTAACAAAATTTCTAAGCTGAGACTCTAAGCTAAAACTCTAAACTCTTAAGTAAAACTGAACTAAACTAAAACTCTAAACTAAGTCTCTAAGGTAAAACTCCAAACTCTTAACTAAAACTAAACTAAACTACGACTTTAAATACAACAATACTCTATGAATATAATCTAAAACTCTAAACTCTTAAATAAAACTAAACTAGAACTATATCTAAGATTCTAAGTTCAGGCTCTAAGCCAAAACTCTAAACTTGTAACTAAAACTAAAAAAGAACTCTAACTAAAACTCTTAGCCCAAGCTAAAACTCTAAACTAAACTAGAACTTCAACAAAAAATTCAAAACTAAAACTATAAGCTAAAAAGTCTAAACTCTTAACTAAAACTAAACTAAACTAAAACTCTAACAAAAACTCTAAGATAAGACTCTAAACTAAAACTCTTAACTAAAACTAAACTAAACTAAAACTCTAAGCCAAGTCTCTAAGGTAAAACACCAAACTCTTAACTATAACTAAACAAAAGTTGAACTCTAACAAAAACTCTAAGCTAAGACTCTAAGCTAAGACTATAAACTCTTAACTATTACTAAACTAAATTAGAACTCTAACACAAACTATAGGCTAA
Organism: Artemia sp. Qi Xiang Cuo; assembly: GCF_049724085.1. NCBI lineage: Eukaryota > Metazoa > Arthropoda > Branchiopoda > Anostraca > Artemiidae > Artemia > Artemia sp. Qi Xiang Cuo. The sequence continues at coordinate 8,177,250 of NC_142808.1, read as the reverse complement.
GACTCTAAGCTAAAACTCTAAACTCTGAACTAGTATTAAACTAAAGTAAAACTCTAACAGAAATTCTTAGCTAAGACTCTAAGCTAAAAACTCGAGACTCTTAACTATAACTAAACTAAACTAGAACTCTAACAAAAACTATAAGCTATGACTCTAAGCTAAAAATCTAAATTCTTAACTATAAATTTACTAAACTATAACTTTAACTAAAACTCTAAGCTATGACTCTAAGCTAAAACTCTAAATTCTTAATTATAACTAAACTAAACTAGAACTCTAACTAAAACTCTAAGCTAAGACTCTAAGGTAAAACTCTAAACTCTTAACTAAAACTAAACTAGAACTCTAACAAATACTCTAAGGTAAAACTCTAAGCTAAAACTCGGAACTCTTAACTAAAACTTAACTAAACTACAACTTTAAGTAAAACTCTAAGCTAGGACTCTAAGCTAAAAGTCTAAATTCTTAACTGTAACTAAACTAAACTTCAACTCTAACTAAAACTCTAAGCTAAGACTCTATTTTAAAACTCTAAACTCTTAACTATAACTAAACTAAACTACAACTAACAAAAAATATAATATGTTAATATAATCTAAAAAAATGAGAAATTAAATATTAATAAAAAAAACTAGAACTTAAACAAAACTATAAGATATTAATCTAGCCTAAAAAATATAAATTATAAACAAAAAATAAACTAAACTAGAAATATAAAAAAAAGTCTAATCTAAAACTCTAAGCTAAAACTCTAGACTCTTAACTAACACTAAAGTAAACTTCAGCTCTAAATAAAACTAAGCTAAGACTCTAGGCTAAAACTCTATGCCAATGGGTTAAAGAAAAAACCTGAAAAATGTTGGATAATTTCTAAGTCTAAAAAATTCAGTCCGAAAAAACTTAAAAAAATTCAATAAGCATTGGGAATGGAAGGCCTCAGTGGGACTTTGGGGGTGCGGGGGGGCCCTGGGGACTTTTGGGGACCGAGGGCTTCCTTCAGGGTTGAGATAGGGGGATCGGAGTCCTTTGGGAGCCCGGGGGACCTGTGGGGGTCGGGGGCTTCATGGGGGTGTGGGATAGGGGGATCGGAGCCTTTTGGGGTTGGGGTAGGGACCTCACAACACTGTTCAATTGGAACTTGTGTATTATAACGACCACAGAGTTTCACCCTCTTCTAAAACATCTTCTAAAATCATCTTTTAAAATGTCTCTAACTGTTTCGCCGAAATAATTCCTTAAAATGTCTAAAACGCTTTCACCCAAATAACCCCTAAACGTAATTTCTGCGTGTTCCCTTGGTTTTTGGCATCCCTGCGCTGTCACATTTGAAATTACTTGGAAACCCTTTCCAGCGTTAATATCTTCATCTCATAATGTTCCTAGCTACACTATTAAGGTTTCGTTAGAATATCAATTTATCTCTCCGACTTAAAGATCAATGAAGCCGTATTTAAAAATAGAATATTAATTTATATCTTTAGAGTCCTGTATAATTCCTAGGGAAACAAGTGATGTCATTTATAATTCCCTTTCGTGAATCAATAATTCCCCTTAGAAACAACAAATGAATTCCCCTTTCTTGAATCAATAATTCCCCTTAGAAACAACAAATTAATTCCCCTTTCTTGAATAAATAATTCCCCTTATAAACAACAAATTAATTCCCCTTTCGACACGTGATCCTGTGTCCTATTCCTGGATCTTAACATTCGCCCCTAGCGTGCACTTGGCCAACACAACAACAACAAATAAATTGACCTTGGAAATAGAGGTCGTTGACCTGTTCGTGGATCGATAATGCTTGAATAAATTATAACCTGTCGGCATTAGACCAAATTGTAGATGGCAGCAGGGGTGTCGTCTGGGACCTCCTGAGGCCTTTCTACTGTTAGCGTTTCCTGAGGTAAAATTCTGCTAACGTCCTCAATTGGGACTAGCTATTATGTTTATCCTCTGTTCATACTGAGGATCAGGATAAAAACTAAAATGTCAAAGTTGGCTGTGAAGTTCGCTTAGTTATTAGGCTTTTAGGTTGAAACTTTCAGGGCAAGATGAGGGGAAAGTTCAACTGAAATAAAGGCGATACTTACATACAACTACACTTTAAAAAAAATATTTGAGATTCGAAAAAAAATTTTTGTTATGTTTATCAGCAAAACTCACACAAAGGTTCTCGGTATTAGTTAGAAAAACATTGAATTCAGAGGTTAAAATATGTTGAGAATTGGTATTTTTAAGAATAGGGTAAAAGCTTCACAAATTTTCTAGGTAAGGAAAATCACAAAACAAATGTATTACAAAACAAAATTGCCTATAAAAGTTTTATGCAAATATAATATTTGTAGACAAATTTTTGTGTAAGCACTTTCTAGACGTGTAAATTAAACTTTTTCAACTCATATCAACCCAAGTTTTATACTCTCTTTTTTACTCAAAAAGACAATTAGCTTTTTTTTTCTGTCATAATTCCAACCTTTGATTCGAATTACTATATAACATACTAATTTGAATGTTACCTTAATCAAATTCAATATGATATTCTAAAAATTTTTATCTAGCATACAAATCTAAACAATATGGATTAATAAAGTCTAGTTTCATTGGGAATTACATCCATTTTGCTGAAAACTACAAAAATCTTCGTAATTTCAAAAATTTGATGGACCCAAAACACAAATCAAAATTTCAACGTAAAAATGAGCGGTTTAAATTCCAGCAAAAAATTTGTTGGAAATCAAATTCATTTTTTAGAGTGTATTACCACTCCTAATGTCGCTACTCCTACTAATACTCCTACTGCTACTAATTAGGCTATTACGGTATTATGGTGGTATAAAGGTATTACGGTGAAAGTTTCAGGGAATATTGAGAAAAAGATTGAACTAAATCAAAACACACTATTTGCATGCAAGCTGTCAAAGGAGCCTATCAGTAATATCACAAGACCGATGTCTTGTATTTAAATGAAAACTTATGAGATATGTTGAGGGGGAGGTTTGACTTGCTCAAGAGCACTATGTACATGCTGCAACTGCTTCTTCTCCTGATACTACAAGTACTATTGCTACTACTGTTATTACTATTACGAATACCAACTCTTTTACTACTACTGTCAACGTCTCCTGATTTTGCACATGACCTCCTTGTACCCTCTTCCCCTTTCAGGAGCCCTGAATATGTGTGAAAGATAGATCCCCAAAATTATATGCATATGATGTTCCCTTTTAATAGTTATATTAATCATTAGAAAAAGTGTACTGAGTTGCAGCGTAAAGCATTGTTAAAAAAAAGAAACGTACAAAGAGGTGAAATAAATTACTGGAAAGGCCAGACAGAGTATATTTCTTCAGATGCATCCCTTCTCCTACCAAAAGAGCAAAAAATGCTTTCCAAGACAACTAGTGTCTCCCTATCACCCCGTGATAACGTAAAAGTCCAACTATAGAATCGATCTATTGATTTTAAAAAAGCTTCCAAATTTTGCAAGATAAAAATGAACATAACAAATGCTAAAAAAAAGAAAAGATAAGTAGTATGCGTCGTCTGGATTTGCCGCCTTTATGTTCCTTCCTGTGTTATTTGGGGCCTTTACGTTCCTTGGCACCTTTCCAGAGCATGTACTTATGGATTCTGGGCCTTTACGTTCCTTCCTGTGCTATTCTCAGCCTTTACGTTCCTTCCTATGCTATTTGGGGCCATTACGTTCCTTACTGTTCTCTTCTGTGCTTTTACGTTCCTTCCTATGCTATTTGGGGCCTTTACGTTCCTTCCTATGCTATTTGGGGCCCTTACGTTCCTTCCTATGCTATTTGGGGCCTTTACGTTCCTTCCTATCCTATTTGGGGCCTTTACGTTCCTTCCTATGTCATTTGGGGTCTTTACGTTCCTTCCTATGCTATTTGGGGCCTTTACGTTTCTTCCTATGTCATTTGGGGCCTTCCTATGCTATTTTCAAAGAGAGTGAGTATCCTCTT